>NC_091308.1:13417746-13467746 GCF_038502225.1 Cherax quadricarinatus
TATACATATGCATATGCATATGCATATCCATATAGAGACTCAGTGTTGCGATCCATAGAGGAAATGCCTGCAGCATTCTGGGCACGTGGTCCACAGCATGGGAGCTGGATGAAGTATTTGAGATGTAGCTCTGAGTTACCTATGTTGTTTTACTTTCTGTTGTATTTTTGTGAATGTTTGGCCAATGTATTTTGTCTTTAAATAAAACATACTTGAAATATAGGGGGCGGTAGGAGAAAATTCTTAAACAGCTTCAGGGAGAACCTTGAGTTTTCCCTGAAGCAAGTTTATTCTTTTCTCTGAGGATCCCCAGGACAGTTCTAGAGGTGTTACATCCTGTGTATACATATATATATATATATACATATATATACATATATATATATATATATACATATATATACATATATATATATATATGTATATATATATACATATATATATATGTATATATATATATGTATATATATATATATGTATATATATATGTATATATATATGTATATATATATATATATATATATATATATATATATATATATATATATATATATATATATATATATATACTGTATATATATATATTATAATTATTAACACATCGGTCGTTTTCCACCAAGGTAGGGTGGCCCGAAAAAGGAAAACTCTTACCGTCATTCACTACATCACTGTCTTGCCAGAGGTGCGCGTACACTACAGTTATAAAACTACAACATTAGCACCCCTTCTTCAAAGTGCAGGCACTGTACTTCCCATCTCCAGAACTCAAACCCGGCTTGCTGGTTTCCCTTAATCGCTTCATAAATATTACCCTTCTCACACTGCAACAACACGTCAATTCCTAAAACCCATTTGTCTCCATTCGCTCCTAACACGTTCACGCATGCTTGCTGGAAGTCCAAGTCCCTCGCACACAAAACCTCCTTTACCCCCTCCCTCCAACCTTTCCTAGGCCAACCTCTATCCTGCCTTTCCTCCACTACAGATTTATATATTCTCGAAGTCATTCTGTTTTGTTTCAGCCTCTCTACATGTCCAACCCCCTCAAGAACCCCTCCTCAGCCCTCTGGACAATAGTTTCGTAATCCCGCACCTCGTCCTAATTTCCAAATATATATATATATATATATATATATATATATATATATATATATATATATATATATATATATATATATATATATATATATATATATATATATATATATATATGTATGTATGTATGTATATGTATATGATGTATGTATATATTGCAATGCTGGTTTCAATGTTCCTGGCAGTGGTAATATTTCCTGAGGTAAGCGAGAGCAGGTCGGGATAATAGCCCACCAAGAAAGTCGTTGAGGACCATCTGCATGGTAGTGCAGAAGCGCTCATCGGAGATAAAGCCGATACCGACCCGTGAGCCAAACAAACAGCAACAGTATAATAAACCATCTGAAATGTAGGAAATTCTCCATTTACCATTTGTGACAGTACTGTGTGCTGTGAATTTAAAGCTTTGTATTTAGCATAAAAATTTAAATAGTTGCTCCATAAGGAAATTTTTAATATGATACTACTCTAAAACTGAACTGGAGATGTATACTAGTTCAACCTCATCAAATCCGTGAGAGTGATTAAAGAGGAACAAGCCAAGTGACTCATACACATCTCACATTTGGGAGTCGGAGATTAGCTATGATTTTAATAAATGTTTTCTCCCCCTTAAATCCTTCTTAGAGCATGTATAGTTTAAGCAGGTGTACTTCTTCATCAAGCTGTGTACCTGGTTATGCTGGTTATGAGTGAAACATCTTTAGCCAGACTGTTTATGAAATCTGTGGCTACAGGCCTACCACTCTGAACACAAAGATTTTTAAACCTACTTTTGTATTGATCAGTAGTATATTATTCCTGAGACCTTTCTGAAGAAGGACTCAAAACTTGTAGTGATCTCTCGTACATTATGAGAAAACATAGTAAGTGAACAGCGATGTTTGGCAAGGGTCACCATTTCTTATTTAGCTACAAGTGTTGCTTGTGAGTGCAGTATTCTTTCGTGGCGAGCAGTGACACGGAATAATTTCTTTCTGTTACTGTGTGTCGCTATAATGACGTAAGTGTTTCAGTCAAATCATACATAAATATTTTAATTATAAAGCAGGCATATTTTATTAGTAATACAAGAGTATTGTTAGGGAAATACGTGCTCTGTTCATGAAAGACAGTGAGAGAGAGAGAGAGAGAGAGAGAGAGAGAGAGAGAGAGAGAGAGAGAGAGAGAGAGAGAGAGAGAGAGAGAGAGAGGTGGGAACGAAAAGAAGGGAGGGAGATCCTGGAGCTATGATCAGCAACATCCACGAGTACCAGGAGAGTCCTCAGAGCATCCTTGTTATACCAGCAGTTCTCGTGTGCACTTCAGCTGTATATTTTTTTTTTTAATCTATCAAGAATATTTTGTTGCAAAATTAATTTTGAAAACTTTCTTAATACTGTGTATATTTATGTTCAATTTTACATATTAATTTCTCCAGTGTGTTTTATACTCTCTACTTTAACTTTTCCCATAATTTATTACTGTACTGCCTGGTCTTATTTCTCCATAACTGATGCTGCCGTCCGATGAAGAAAGTGGAGGTTTATGGTGTAAACAATAGCAAGTGAATTGTTATTAACTATCTGAACTGTGGACGTGGAAATGACTTGGATGATATGAGAGGTTTATGGGGGCTAAGAAGATAGACGTGAGATTTTTTATGGAAAATAGATGAGCGTGGGATGAGTATGGGAGTTTGATGAACGAAGAAGAAGTGTGGGAATAAGGTAGATGAGCTTGGGAGGGGCGTAGAAGTTAAATGGGAGAAGAAGAAAATTGGGAATCGGTCAGATAGGCATCAGCGATGAGTAGGAATTAGCTAGATAGGAGTGGGAGAGGAGCAGGAGTTACATTGGTGTGGGAATTAGATGGGCGTGGGAGGGATAATTAGTAAGTTCAATGGAAGTTTGAAGAGTGTGGGAGTAAAAATTACTTGCATTGAATTAACCACCTTTCGCCTTTCCACTCTTTCCTTTCCTCACTCGCGCTCTCTTTAATCTTTTTTATTTCCACCCTTCCTATATCTCTATGTCCCTTCTCCAATTCTGAGTATAAAACAGTAATTTATGGAGTTTATAATGCTAGAATGCTACTCTTGTGAATTTGTTAGAATGTTGGTTTGTAATGTGTTGAAGGAGACTAAGCGTGAATGTCTTGGTAGTGTGTCGGGAGTGAATGTGCATGTGTAATGGAAGATTATGAGTGTGTATTAATGGTTTTCTGAGTGGTGCGCTGGAGGTGAGAGTGAGTGAGCTGGAAGTGCTTGGGAGGGGTGTGCAAGAAGTGTGAAAGTTAGATATGTGGAGAGTGAATCAGAGGAGTGTGAAAGTGTGAGTTGGAGTGGTATTGGAATGTCATAAAAAATTGTGGGAGTAGGCTGGATGCGGATAAGATGTGAGCGCGATCTTAAGAGCACTTGGTGTGAATCAGTGATAAGAAAGAATGTGAAAAAATTGTTTTTTAAGCATCAGACAATTCCCAAATGTTTAGAAAATTCATTAATAAAAGTGATTTCTGGGTCACGAATTTTATCTGAACCCATCCAGCATATTGTCAATGGTTATGTAATAAGTGCATGGAATATAGCTTAGTTCTTTCGATTCCTTATGCTGCTGTTGCTTCAGGATACTTGCAGTTTGCTTAGAAATATCTCTTCCTCTCGATGACTGCATGAGTAGTGATTTGGAGTGAGTAGTAGCTTTGGTTCAGTGAACTGTTGTCACTGCAGTTGCTTTTAGCAATCAACTTCCTAGTGCTCCTCTTGTCTCTGCCAGGTAGAAATACTTTACATTGCAAAGAACAAGTACATTATGTACATGGTCACTGCCTGGTTAACATACACTTCTGTTGCAAACCATGAATGTTTCAGATAATTGCAGAGAGAAATTTATATACGTTCTAACGGAAACCAGCAGTGAAAAGTAACGTACAGTATACCTCAAATAAACCACGTTGGGATACCTAATGTTGAATTCAGATCTGCGTATTGCAAAGTGGAAAGACTTCAGTGGAATCCGAGTTGTAAGAGTATAACAGTGCTTAATCTTTGATAATACTTTTCTACTTATTTGTGTGCTGAAATAATTGTTTGAATTCATGTTGCTCTTTTCTACGGCTGAAATAATCAATTACATCAATCTCAATTTGATTTAGAGAATTTCAGTTACAGAGTTAAATATTATTATTAATATTTACAGTGTGTGAATTCCCATCGTTCCCATTGTCCTCTGTTATCTCTGAGGAATATTAGCAATTAAATCACAGGGATAAAGTTTTACTATTTCATTTCAGTCTCCCCTCCACGTTGTAATTGTGTTATTGTGGGATTGTGGCGGAGCCCTGAGTAAGAGTTCAATTAACTAGATATATTTTGATCTTCAAACGCTCGAGCACGCTATCTTCTGCTCCTATTTTGCCCCCCGTTACTTACTGCAGCATATTGCAAAAGAGAAACAGTTTTTTAATAGTATTTAACTACAATTTCTTTATTGTACTCTTTTCTTCCTCTCTCTCTGCCTTTCTCTCTACCATCTACCATGCCTCTACCTCTTCCATATTCTTCACCCCATCTCTTTCGTTATGCTTCTTTTGAGTGAGTTTGCAGAGTATTGCGGAGTGGAACGAACTGTAACTACTATAGCTTGTGGCGTAATAGGTGTGGAGGAGTGGGCATTAACATGTGTACTGCTCGTGTAGGCTGGAGTAGATGGGAGTACAATGACATTAGTTATGAGCTTACCACAGCATCATGAAACATACTTAGTGCTACTGGGTATATGATGTTTGTAGGATTGGTGGTGCATATATATATATATATATATATATATATATATATATATATATATATATATATATATATATATATATATATATATATATATATATATATATATATATATATATATATATATATATATATATATATTTTATATCATATCATATATACATAAATGAATCACTAACAGAATTGCGGCTAGCTGGGATTCAATCCTGCGTCACCACGTGAGAACGGCACAACTTACGCATCGCTCTAACCACTGGACTATCAGTTCTCAAACGCCAGGCACCCGGTAGGACTGGGCGTGTTTCCCTAATGTGAGAACATACTCGGCCATGGTGAACTCAGATACAAATTTGAATCTAATCCCGTTTGAGTACCAGCTTTAACGAGCAGTTTACATATCAATGAAATCATGAAACAAATTATTTTGAATCATTAACAGAACTGCACTATCCCCACTATTAAGAATAACAACAAAATGAGAACAATAACCAAGTAACAATCAGCCACACTAACAGAAAGTCATTCGACGTTCTGTGCGTTTGCAGTAGTTATTCATCAATATTTAAATACCAATTTCTTACATTAATCCACTTATAAGGCACATATTACCCCCATCAATATACACTCTGTCCCTGTTGAGTATGTACATTAAAAATAAATAATGATAATCGCAGTTTTTCAAAATTGCTTCCATAGTTTATCAAGGCCAGTTTAGTGATAGCTGTCTTTCCATATCTGTTCATTAATTTAATGTCGACAAGTCTTCCATGGGCACACGTGTTTTTTATTTTATGAATTTGGAATATTATAAGCCAACACACTCCTCTTTCATGGGGCTTATTGAGTTCTTCTCTTTCTTTTTTAAGAGCTTCTTTCTACTTTCTGAAACACCCTGTGTGTCTTTCTCTTCGTTTCACCTTCAATTTCTCATGAGTCTAGACAGGATCTCTAAGTGTTATGACAGGATATTCTGTTAAAACATCTGCAGCGAATTTTCTTGGCCATATGCTGCTGCTACCCCCCCCCCCCAACCTCTCGGTATTAAGGTGAATACTCAAATACACTAATTATTACTTATGGCCAACATATTAGGGTTCGCTTTAGGTATTTTGTTTCGTATTTACCTCAAATTTCCAGAGAGTGAAAATGCAGCAGTCTAGGAACAAAAAAAAAAAAAACAAAAAAAAAGGAAGTTTTCACACAAAATTTATTTTGCCATATTCCCCAGAATTTATAGGTTAATTTTCCCACACTACACGTAGTCCCAGATGGTCAATAGTGCAGGTCCCTGACGGCGGATAAACCAGCATTGTGTATGTTAACTGTAAATACTGGTGTAAAATTTAAAAAAAAATGTGATGACATGTGTGCTACAAACAAACAAACATTTTCCGACGTAAACCAGGTAGGTAGAAAATTCAATAATCTTATCCAAGCGAGGATTGTATTGTTTGATTACGATGCGAGTTCCAAATGACACCTGCCGATGAAGTGAGTCCTCAGATTAATTAGATTTAAAGTCTGAAATCTGATAATGTATATATAATTAAGACGCAGATGCGATGACAATATCGTGAGAGGTTGGTGGGAAAAAACACTGCTGGGATGACTAGAACCGTTTTCAAGCTGCGCGCTCGGTGATCAAGAGCACTTTTTCTTGAAATTACGGAAGTGATTAAACGTTTTGTGATACATCATGTCATTTTACTCTCTCTCTCTCTCTCTCTCTCTCTCTCTCTCTCTCTCTCTCTCTCTCTCTCTCTCTCTCTCTCTCTCTCTCTCTCTCTCCCTCCATTTTCTTGACAAGAAGCATGGTAAAAAATGTAGTGAATGTACAAGCCGATATGCGATGGTTTGCGATAAACGGAATAGGAAAAGTCTATCGCTGAGCGATGGACATGCACATCCAGAAAAGGAAACAGAGTTAGGTTTCTATTCAACTTTGAGCGTGATTGAAGGAGCAAGATTGTTAAGTGCATCAACAAAAGGTTGGAAGAGACTAGTCATATGGCCAATGAGTAAAGATCTTTGATAACATAGCGAAACCAGAGAGAAGGGTGCACACCAGTAGTAGGAAGCAAAACAGATTCGAAATATTCTGTATAAAAGTTAGCAAGAGCAAGGAATAGAGGAGAGTCTATAGCAACACCAAAGGTTTGGGAATAAAATTTAGTTTGAAAGTGAAAAAGAGTTGAAGTCAAAACAATGGCAAATAAAATGAAGACTTCTGTAGGCATTGGGAGAAGAAATAGCCTTTCACTGGCCTTCACTCTAAGAAATCTGAGGACATCATCAAGAGGAACATTTGTGAAGAGGGACTCAACGTCAAGACTTAGCATCTTACTGGTCGGATGTGGCCGAACACGTTCAAAAACCTAAAACTTACTTTTCGTCAAATTAATACCTTTCGTAGTAATTTAGCTCTTACCTCTTCTCCTGCCACTGATGCGTCCGGAGTATACTCCATTTCCTGCTCCTCTCCTCTCCAATACTAGCCGGTTCTTTCTGATAGACGTAAACCCAAAAGAAGTGTTAGCCTTGCCGACACTAACAATTCTCTTTTCTGTGATGTTAGAGATCACGGTGATCC
Organism: Cherax quadricarinatus; assembly: GCF_038502225.1. Taxonomy (NCBI): domain Eukaryota; kingdom Metazoa; phylum Arthropoda; class Malacostraca; order Decapoda; family Parastacidae; genus Cherax; species Cherax quadricarinatus. The sequence continues at coordinate 13,425,198 of NC_091308.1, forward strand.
TATAAACTGGTTCTCTGCCAAAACTGTGTACCCTTCTAGCCTTCACAGACGCCATTTTGTTGAAGCATCCCTTATTCACAGCTTTCCTAATATGAGTCTTAGTCCTGGCTTTGTCTCTGTAGATGCCTTCTTTTCTCATTATATTGTTAAATGCTCCACTCGTGACTTGGCCTGATCTTTGTTTCCCCCTCTTCTTACGTCTTATAGTTAGGAGTGAGTGGAGACAAGTGGTTTTTATGATTTGACATGCTGTTGGAGTGTAAGGAACGTAACATATATGATGGGATTCTGCGAAACCGGTTAGCCAGAATTAAGTCTTGGAGGGTGGAAGTAGAATGCCTGCACTCTGAAGGAGGGTTGGGAATGTTGCGAGTTGGAGGGTCAAGTGAACTGTAATGTCAGCGCGCTTCTGGCAAGAGAGTGAATGAGTAACAGTGAAAGTGAGAGACGACCGGAGTGTTACAAAAAAAAGTATTTTATATGTTCCACACAGTGTACAAACTTGTAGATAAGATGTAAATATCCGAATTTCTTCTATTACTTGTTTATTGAGTAGAGTCATGTGTTTTGTACTGCTGGAAACACTATTAAACTGCTAATTGTTCTACGGTACTTATATATCACCTTTCTGGACATTTTTTGAGGGTTTATTATACATGTATTCAGGATCAGGCCAGCATACAGCTCTTTCATTGTTAATCGGATTGTGGACTCTCAGTGTAACAGGTATAAATTATGTATTGGGACGACCCCATTGGAGACACACTCCCTAGCAGAAACGACTCCTGGTAGACTCTACTCCCTTGCTGAAACGACACCTAGCAGACAGGACACATTGGCAAACACGACCCCATTCAGACTGGACCCCTTATAAATGCGACCGACTTGAAGAAACAACCTTTGACAATCAGCACCTCCCCATAACGTGCTCAGTTCCCTGGTTGACATTATTCCTGGCAGTTATGACTTCCATTAATTACACTAACGAACCTCCCCACACCTTTCGAATCTTTCTTCCTTTCAGATTCCACCTGAAAGCTATCCGGCAATTTGCAGGATATTTCTCTCTCATTCAGAAACTTCTCATGATATTTGGAGCTCTTTTGCTTGTAATTGCGGAAGTTATTAAAACTTGTGATCTCTCTGTCTCTCTCTGTCTCTGTCTGTCTGTCTGTCTCTCTCTCTCTCTCTCTCTCTCTCTCTCTCTCTCTCTCTCTCTCTCTCTCTCTCTCTCTCTCTCTCTCTCTCTCTCTCTCTCTCTCTCTCTCTCTCTCTCTCACTTTTTCTTTCATTATTTAAGTGCTCTGCGTTGTACAGGCTACGAGTTCTTAAATTTATTTCACAAGCTAAAAGCTATTGTTTGCCTCAAGTAGCTTCAGATCCTCGTTGTAGTAGTAGTTTTATACAGCAGAGCGTCAGCCACCACCTCACATCACTTGTGCTATTGTAAAAGGAAACATGTTTCTTTTTATTGTACTCTTATTACTGAATAATTAAAAGCCAAAACCTCACGATGCCCGACTTCCTAACAGTACGTTCTTAGTTCTTAGTACTAAAAGAGTTCAGCTCCTCAGGCGCATGATTAGATTTAACAGCAGTACAGTTTGCCTAGATTATAAACCGTTGATTTCAATGCATCTTGCTCTAATCTCTCTAAAAATAGATATAACTTCAGATTAGTGAGTGATGTTGACAAAAGTAAAAGACAGTTCTTTGTTGTATTAGTGAGGGTTAATAAGCAGTGACGGCACCAAGGGAAGGGCTTCGGGGACTTAGCCCTCCATAATTTTTCATAATCCCCCAAAGCCACCTCATACCTCCTCCCCCGTTATGCAAATTTTCAGTTATTCAACCTACGCCGGTTAATAATGCAGCATGGGAACGTAGATTTCCTGCCTGCGACTAACAAAAAACTTACCTGAAGAACAACACAGTTTTGCAATAATATTTATTAGTTAGAAAAGAAGCAATTCTTCCAAACCAAACAAGTGAAGAATCACACTGCAATAATTTTTCAGTTTACCCTGAGCCTCTCATTCGAGAGGGAGACTGAATATATTATGTTCTAGGTCTATATTATTACATCAATAAGATCAAGGAGAATATCATTATTTGGATAGTTTACATGCTGATGTAATTTCATGTAATTACTGTTCTTATTGTTTCATAAGGACAATTATTTTATTAAATTTATATAAGGTGTGAATAAAGAGATCTTGAGAAAACACTGTTGTTTTTATTAGTCAGCAATATGGAATCTAGGTGTGAATGTTCAGCAGATGCAGAGTCCCCTACCCATCCTTTCCCCAGCCAGCCAGCAGACAGCCCTTCCATAGCCCTCCCAGTGCAGAACTGAGGAGGGGGGGGAGGAGTACAAGGAGAAACGTCAGAAACTCGAGAAGTTCTAAGTATTTGCAACAAGAATAGCCCTTAAGGTGAGATTAAACTATAATAACCTGATACCTTAAAAGAGAGAAAAAAGGCAGAGTAGTCATGATAGCAACGTAAAAGACGCTCGGAAGATTAGGCTGAGTGGAAAGGAATATAATATTTTAAATGAAAAGTACACGTGTGAAAGGACACAGATGAAAGCTATAAAAATAAGATGAGGGAAAAAAAAATTAGGGAACCCTTCTTTAGTCACAGTGTGATAAATAAGGAGATGGATAAGAAAATATATAAGGAAAATTCAACACACAGCTTCACACGTAAGTATGATTAGACACAATATACGAATAATAAATAACGTCGGTTGATTATATATATAGGCTTAGAAACGGATCTTGGAGCTGAGATTCATCCCTCACACATACAAGCCAATGAGTACAACTTGGTGAAAACACTCGGCGTTTCAAGCTCGCAAATCAACAATGAAGCCGAGTATTCATTTGTTTCTTTCAGTTTAAGACAACAGCGACTGTTCCTTTCCAGACGCCTAACACATAGTTTCATTAGGTAACACAAAATGGCTTTAGAGCAGTTTCCGATTTTCATCTGTTTCCTCTAAGAGAGCAATGACTCTCGACCTAGTATAACGTTGGCCTTAATTAAGCCCATTTCAGTTAGCGTCACCCGCTTCACGTAGCCCTTGTAATTATATATGTTTGCCTAATTATGGTGTAATTATATGCAAACAATACGATATCGCCAACAAGCAGTGTGTGCTGAATTAGGTGTTGTTTGTATGTAAATCACTGTCGTCCCAGTTTATGCGTTGACCCTTGGCATGTTGCCTAAATTAATTACATAATTTTGCGTCTCCAGCATTATTCAGCGGAAGAAATATATTAATTGGTGTACCAGTTAGTCACTTGTAGAACATCTTGTTTGGCTGATTAACTTGACGGAGGCAGCTGTAAGGAAGTTACTCATGAACGATTGTAATCTATGGACTTAGCAAAATGCTCGTAGAGAAGTTAGATCAATCTGGCAACAAAAGGCGTCCTGCCGACTGTCACGAAGAAAAGACATGCAGAATAAACTTTCATGTCTCCTCGTTTCGTTCTTTATAGAATTTTATAAAGTCAATGACTTTTAGAAGCTCTACGTAAATTAAAACAACAGACTGGCGCATCAAATTTCAAGTAAGCAATGCATTACTGCTTTAATTTGTGAGTTACGTACTTTCACACTTCCGTATCATTTATGTTTTTTTATATATTTTATTTAAAACCATACAAAAAGACAATAGACAAAAGGAAAAACCATAAAGATGACAATATATGACAATAACTGAAAAACATTACATTAGATATTGAAACAATAACAAATAACATAACAATATAACAAATATGACAACTATAACCAACTATAAAATCTGATACCGAAACTTAAAACTGTCCTATACTAGATACATGTGGATAAGTTAACATTCGTAAAAAAAAAACATACAACCTATATTAACCCTTCCTCCATTTAATCATCCTTGCTCTTAATGTACACTAGAATGATAAAATACAAGTATACATTCATCATTTAGTTACAGACGAAATTCCTTCTGCTCTGAACACGGAAAGAAATATAAGGTAATAATTGAACCTATGATGTCAAGAACACATCCGAGCGAACACCTACACCGACCGTACAGGTCCATTAGAACTGTACGGCCCGCGCAGCTGCTCGCCCAGGTGTGCACATGTACATTGCACATCGTACCTACAATTAGAATTAGCTCAACATTTATCAATAATGCCATACGTAGAACCATTCTACCCAATTTGCATAATAAAGAGCCGATCGTATCAAGGAACATTTCACAATTATCATAATTTTACCCTAACCTAAGCCTAGTATTTCATCTGTATTATAAATATCTAATCAACACGAAAATTTACCATATACCCCTAACCATATTCGTTGGTGTACATGATACAACCATGTATTACCATCAAGAAAAAAAAGAACAATAAAAAGGAAAACCCACTCTTCATCTCTAAAATTCAGACTTCAATTTACCATTCAGGTTCATACATTATAAATAATAATATAAAGTATATTGTCAAATTTAACACAATCACTTCCAACGTCATTTATAACAAATACGTCGACTCAACCACGAATAATTCATTCATTCTTTTCAACTTCAAGGTTTCCTAAAAAACTTAACTACATACATAGTATTGCCACCATCTAGACAAATTAAAAAGAAAAACAATACCCTAATATATCATAACACACTATGCTTCTATTGACAACCAATTCAATTGTGCTTACAAAAATACATTGTAATTAAACTGAAACATAAAAAGCCTTTTTTTTTGACATTTACACATTGTATCAAAATCATAAATACGCATAGAAAATATGTATTGAATTTCATTGAAAATGTTCATAAGAAAAACCATTAATGATATATACATGAAAGTAAATATATATAAAGTTATAAGTCGACAATTCCAAATACTTCCAGTACTTGAAACACTCAGAACAAATAATGCCAAATTGCACCCCGGACATACCTCATATAACATTCCATAAAACAAACTCATCACGCTACCGCCCATTCTAGGAAACCAGCCCATTTCATCCCCCTTACCTGCCTGTCAACTCCCTTAAATCCCGTAATGTGAAATTCCTATAACCCTCACTTAAAACCCTCTCCCATCTCCCCCCATACACCTCCTTATTTCTACACTTTGTCCTATAAAAAGTTGCTATTAACGCATTAATTCTTTCACACACGTTCGCTCCTCTCATAGCCCAAGACATATAAATATAATCCGTAATCATATACCCTACCGCATTCTCTACCATTTGATTCACCCCACCTATGTCTAAGCTTAAAACCCTCAACACCTGCAAACCCCCCCCCCCCTCACACTAACCTTATTACCTTACCCAACCAAACCCTTATTAGTTCAAAACATTCGCAAAAATACACCATATGGAAAATAGTGTCCAATCCGCCACAAGCCTTGCATATCCCATCCTCCCGTATTCTCTTATGGAATAAAACCATTCCAGACGGTAAGATCCCATGTAAAAATCTATACATAACTTCTCGTACTTTAGGTTTTAAACGCAATTTGTTCAAACGCCCCCAAATATTACGCCAATCATACATCGGATAAACCTCTTCTACCACCGCTACGACTTACCATCCACCCCATCAAGGTTTCCCAATTTAATATGTGAAGGATCTCTCATGTTCATGATGACCCGTAACATTGCCTCACCTATTGTGAATTCCCTACCCACCCACCACCGTTGCATATCCTGTCATATCTTATGAAGTCCGCCTTCCCTCGCCCCTTCCCCTCCCGCTTATAACTACGTTTCAAATACACACTCATAATCCTCTTTTCAACAGCTATAAGACCCAGCCCTCCTCGGCCAACCGGGAGTGTGATAACCGCTCTACTTAACCATTCGCTTCCAGTACCCCAAATGAATCTAAAAACGCGCTTTTGTAACCTTTGTATCTCACTACGAAGTATCGGATATATTACTGCAACATGCCATAGTTTACTATATAATAGGACATTCGTTGTAATTACTCTTTGATGCAAAGTTAAGTGTGCAGCTCGTAAACCACTGAGGCACTTCAGTACACCATCTACAATACGCACTGAATTTATTTGTTGTGCTAACTTGATATCACTTACATAAACGATCCCACATATCAGTAATTGGTCCACCTTTTTCCACCTTTCAACTACTTCACATTCCTCACTTAACCCATCCCTAAGATCCAAATACTTCGTTTTCTCCTTATTAATTGACATACCAGAAGCCTTTTCAAAAACATTCACTAACTTTTCCACCCGGGGCAAATCCCTGTTACCACTTGCTAAAATCGTTGTGTCGTCAACATATCCAACAATGCCAGCCCCCCCCCACCCCTTTCGTTACCTACCCCATTAGCTGCTAATAAGACCCTAATTTCTCTATAAAAGGGATCCTGTAAACACGCAAAAAATATTTGTGAAAGGGGACAACCTTGACGTAGACCCCTTCTCATCTGAATTTGTTCTCCTAACCTCCCATTTACCTGCACCCTCCAGGATGCATCTTGATACAGTAATTTGGCCCATGTTTTTTATTCTGTTAGCTAAAATCCTTGCAAAAATCTTATAATCACCACACAATAACGAAATAGCACGATAGTCTTTGACTGTTAATGGCTCACCTTTAGGCAATAGAACGACCACAGCCATCCTTTGCTGTGCCCCTAAGACCCGATCCCACTTAAGGATATTGAATAATCTTGCCATAAACCCTTTTATAACGCTCCAATTTTGAAGATAAAAGTCCCACCTTTCAAACGTGTCGCATGTTCCATGTATACATTATAACCACTCATATCCAACTCATAACCAGGCCTAAAATTATGTTCCTGTAAGAATACCACATCCACACCTAATTGCACCAAATACTCATTAAACCACTTAAGCTTCCTCTCAGCTCTCAACCCGTTAATATTTATAGTAAAACACTTGAATTCAACAAATGGGTTTTCCTTTTGTCCCCGGCATTGACTTTACCCCAGTTCGTTTCGCAACACCTCTGTCCCTCCCCCCTTTGGTGGGAATCACCTTTGCAATCCCTTGATCCTTGGGCTCACCTTTCTCTCTCTGCTGTACCTCCACCCAAGACTTTTTCCCAGGGTGTTGGGCAGGAGTGAGCACATCATCAGAATCCGATGATGCTGCAGTCCTCTTTCGTGTCCTGCCCTCCACCTGCATTTGGACATCTGAAGCACCGTCCTGATGCACCTCCACCTCTACTGCATGCACCTTCAATCCTTTAGACTCTCTCGTCGACAAAACGTCATCTCCTGCCATACCATCATTCACAGCCGTCCCCAGAACTAAGCCTGGGTCTCCCACATGATCTAGGACAGATTCCTCTAACAAGACATCCAACGCCTTTACCAAAGACGCCGCCACTTCTTCACCCATATTAGGTATTCTCTCCTCTAAAACCTGATGTATGTCCAAAGACTGAGACTCTCCTTGTAGCGTTACAACTGGCGATTCGAGCTCCTTTTCTTTGTCCTCCTCACTCCATGACAATCGTTGTTGGGGCGGCGTAGCAAGAGGCTGTTCTCGCTCGTCGCCTACCTCGCCCACTGGCTGCCGTTGCCGTTGTTGTGCCGGGTACCCACTTCGTTTCTCACACTGCGCCGCGATGTGGTCATATGACCCACATAGCCGACACGTACGTCGTTGCCCCGCATACGTTACATAGACTTGAGTCCGTAATTCCTTCAACACAACATATGAAGGAATAGGTTGTCCTAGAGTCATTTTAACAGTATATGTACCTTCCAGCGTACCTGCATACGGTCCAGTTGCCCATCTTCCTGCTGTGGCTGCGTGAACCATTCCATAATTACGCAGTTCACTGCTAATATCAAAATCAGTCGCCTCAAAAGGCACATTCCTGATTTTCACCCAAGTGTATTGTCGAGATACATCATGGAGTTGCACCGACACAGCTGTATTAACCGGTAAGGTGGTCTCCTGATACTTGTCGACCACCGCCTCGTAGACTCGTGCAGACGTCATTTTAACGAAGATTCTCGTCGTTCAATTGAGTGTGACACCACATATCTCCTCATTTGCTATACCATAGGTATCGCGAATGATCGTTAGTAGCAATAAATCCATGTTGGATCCCGTGACGTGTACTTAGCTCAGTGGTGATGTGTACTTAGCTCTGTGAAGACCTGTTTGCGCGCTCTCTACGAATTGAAGCAAGATGCCCTCCATTGAGCAACTTTACCAACAGCTTAAGGAAGAATTGAGGATGGTGAAGATGGAGATTCGGCGACTGACCGAGGAAAACAAGAAGATTCGTAGTAGTCCTCCTGTTTTGAGTCCTCAGGTCAAGAAAGGAAACTGGTCAGTGGCTGGACAGCAGGGAACGAAGTTGACGATCAAGAAGACGAATGGAAAGGTAGAAACGATGAAGAAGAAAGAGACTGCCGTGGAAACTGTTGTGGAAACATCTAATACATTCTCAGTGCTACCCGACGAATGTGAGTCGACTACTGGGAACGTCACGACGAACGACACGGAAGGCAAGAATATTGTTGTTGTTGGGGATAGCCAAGTCAGGTATATGGATAGGGCGTTCTGCTTGAAGGACAGGAGTAGGAGACAGAGGGTTTACCTTCCTGGGGCTGGGATGGAGGATATTGTTAGCCGTCTGGATGACATCATGAGAGGTAATGGGAGCAATCCTATTATCTGTCTCATTGCTGGAGGCAACGATGTTGGCAGACGTAGGAGTGAAGACCTGATTAGCAAGTACGGGTCAGCAATAGAAATAATTAGGACGAAGGGTGGGAACCCTGTCATATGTGGTATTTTGCCAAGGGGAGGAGTTGGAAATGAATGGTTGTCCAGGGCAATTGGTGTCAATTGCTGGCTGGACAAATACTGTAAGGAAAATGCGGTAACATTCATTGACAACTGGGACCTCTTCTATGGCAGAAATGACATGTATGCCAGGGATGGGGTTCACTTATCTAGGTCTGGGGTGGGAGCACTGGCAACTGCAGTGGAGGGAGCTGTTAGGACTTTAAACTAGGAATAGTTAGTGGTATGGGTTTTGGCAGGAAAACAGTGAAGTCCCAGTGTAGTAATATTATGAGTTCTAGGGGAACTAGTAATAAGCAGAACGAGGTAGATATTGAAAAGCCAGTGACATTGGGTGATAAAGACAGTAATAGATTTAGTAGAAAAACAGAAATGAGCAGGAAGGGTAAAGAGAAAGGAGAGTCTTTCAATGTTCATTATGCTAATAGCCGTAGTGCTAGGAATAAGATGGACGAGTTGAGATTAGTTGCTAGTGCAGGTAACATTGATGTATTTGCCTTAACTGAGACGTGGTTTAATTCAAAAAGTCGGGACATGCCTGCGGAATGTCACATTCAGGGTTTTAAATTGTTCCAAGTAGATAGAAGTATCGGGAAGGGGGGTGGGGGTGGCATTGTATGTCCGAGATCACTTGAACTGTTGCATAAAAAACGGATATTAAGTCTGAAGTAACACATACAGAGTCTGTTTGGATAGAATTTTCAGAGGGGCACGAAAAACTGATTTTAGGAGTGATATACCGTCCCCCAAACTTAGATAGGGACCAAGGGAGACTACTATGGGAGGAAATTGTTAAGGCCACAAGGCACGATAATATAGTAATTCTAGGAGACTTTAACTTTAGTCATATTGATTGGAATTTCTTGACTGGGAATTTAGAATCATACGACTTCTTAGAAGTAGTTCAGGATTGTTTTTTGAAGCAGTTTGTGACAGAACCTACAAGGGGAAATAACCTGCTTGACTTAGTTCTGGCAAACAATGAATCCCTTGTTAATAATTTAGAAATTTCAGAGGAACTGGGTGCTAGCGACCACAAATCAATTACATTTAGCATTGAATGGAAGTACGATAGTAGCGATAACTCAGTAACAGTCCCAGATTTTCGCTTAGCAGATTACGATGGGCTTAGAGAACACTTATCATCTGTTGACTGGGGTAACGAAGAGAGCTATCAATATGACAGTTTTCTGAACTCTATACATGCTGCTCAAAGAACGTTTATCCCATATAAAGAAATTAGATCAAATAGAAATTACCCAAAATGGATGAATAATAGGCTCAAATATCTACTAGGGCATAAGAAAGGAATTTATAGGCGTATCAAAAGAGGAGAGGGTCAGCTTATGAATCAGTATATTGACATTAAGAGGGACATTAAAAAGGGGATAAGAAAAGCTAAAAGGGACTATGAAATTAAAGTTGCTAGGGATTCTAAAACTAACCCAAAAAGTTTTTTCCAGATCTATAGAACAAAAGTCAGAGATAAGATAGGTACCCTTAAAAATAACTATGGGCATCTTACTGACAAAGAGAATGAAATGTGCTCGATTTTAAATAATTATTTTCTCTCGGTTTTTACACAGGAAGACACTAACAATATTCCAGTAATAAATTTTTATAGTGGGCTAGAAGAAGATAAATTATGTAACATCACAGTCACTAGTGAAATGGTTGTGAAGCAGATAGACAGACTGAAGCAAAATAAGTCGCCGGGTCCTGATGAGGTTTTTTCAAGGGTTCTTAAGGAATGCAAAATGGAACTCTGTGAACCATTAACTAATATTTTTAATTTATCTCTTCAAACAGGTGTAGTGTCTGATATGTGGAAGATGGTTAATGTAATTCCTATTTTTAAAACAGGGGACAAGTCGTTACCGTCAAATTGCCGCCCAATAAGCCTGACCTCAATTGTAGGCAAATTACTAGAGTCAATTATAGCTGAGATTATAAGAAGCCATCTCGATAAGCATAGCTTGATTAATGATACTCAGCATGGATTCACAAGAGGCCGGTCTTGTCTGACTAATTTATTAACTTTCTTCAGTAAAGCTTTTGAGGCTGTTGACCACGATAAAGAGTTTGATATTATTTACTTAGATTTTAGTAAGGCTTTTGATAGAGTTCCGCACCAAAGACTGTTAAAGAAAGTGGCAGCTCATGGCATTGGGGAAAAAGTGCTCTCATGGATCGAGTCATGGCTCACAGACAGGAAGCAGAGAGTGTCCATAAATGGGGTTAAATCCGAGTGGGGATCTGTAACAAGTGGCGTTCCACAGGGATCAGTCTTGGGCCCGTTGTTGTTTATAATATATATCAATGACTTTGTAGATGAATGGTTCAGAGAACCGACATGTTGATAAATTAGACACATGTGCAACTCTTGGGTATCTTTATTGAGGAAACGTTTCGCCACACAGTGGCTTCATCAGTCCATACAAAGGAGAATCTTGAAGAACAGGAGGAGAATGAGGTAATCAGTCCCTCAACCTTGAGTCGATGTGGTCAGTCCATCAATCTTGAATAGAATACGGCATACGTGCTGAGAAGGAGCTTATAAACCGTTGGCAGGAGAGGTGGAGCAGTCATAGGTGATGTCACATTTGTTCAATGTGGAAGTAGGTCGTGCCCAAGAATTAGGCAAGCGAAGAATTTCCAAGTATTAAGATCCCAAGAAGTTGCAGTGTCTGACAGGTTTGTAGATGAATGGTTCAGAGAACCGACATGTTGATAAATTAGACACATGTGCAACTCTTGGGTATCTTTATTGAGGAAACGTTTCGCCACACAGTGGCTTCATCAGCCCATACAAAGGAGAACAGGAGGAGAATGAGGTAATCAGTCCCTCAACCTTGAGTCGATGTGGTCAGTCCATCAATCTTGAATAGAATATCAATGACCTTGATGAGGGAATTACTAGTGATATGAGCAAATTCGCCGATGACACAAAGATAGGTAGGATAATTGATTCAAACGTAGACGTTAGGGAACTTCAGGCGGATTTAAACAAACTCTATTCTTGGTCAGAAAAGTGGCAGATGCAGTTCAATGTAGATAAATGCAAGGTTCTGAAGCTCGGGAGTGTCCATAACCCTAGCACTTATAAGTTAAATGATGTAGAACTTAGCCATACAGATTGCGAAAAGGACTTGGGGGTTATGGTGAGCAGCAACCTTAAACCAAGACAGCAATGCCTAAGCGTACGTAATAAGGCAAATAGATTACTGGGATTTATATCAAGAAGTGTAAGCAACAGAAGTCCAGAGGTCATACTGCAGCTTTATACATCATTAGTAAGGCCTCACCTAGATTATGCAGCTCAGTTCTGGTCTCCATATTACAGAATGGACATAAATTCGTTAGAAAACATTCAGCGTAGGATGACTAAATTAATACATAGCATTAATACATGGCATGCAAAGAGTACGTAACCTTTATTCGGCGCATGGACACACCCTCATTTACAGGCTATCTCCCCCAACCAGCGAACCAGGTTGCTAAGAGTTGATGATGGGGCCCCATCGTTCAACTAGTGACCAGGTTCTAGCCAATAAGAAGGTGGGATTGACAATCGCAGAGGTTATGTGGATACCGCTCTCCTGTCTGCCCTTGTCATTCCCACTCTAGAGCTGGTTGAAGCACGGTCTGCTATCTTGTGGCTTCTATTTCTGCCTTGCTTACCGTGGAGTGCACTATATTTATCACTGTACATAGTGTACATATTGCTGTTATAATTGGTGAAGGATAATATAAGTCTAAACTTTTTCTACTGTGTTTATTTGCTCCCATTACACCTGGGATAACAGGCCATTTGAAATCCTAGGTTGTAATATGGGTAGCCTGTCCGAGAGCTGGACTTAGAGAAACGGTTGAGCTTAGGGTGAAGCTTGTAGCAGGAACATTGTGTCAGTTGCTTATGATCAGCCTTGCTATTGTGTGATCGTTCAACAGCTCGCTACTAGCTTGTTCAGTGTGCTCGCTTCGCTACGGCCAATCTTGTGTGCAGTCGGCTTTGCTTGTATGCGTATTCTGCAATCGTACTGTGCATAGCTAAGCGTGTTCTGCAAATTAACGTGTTACGTTGGGGTATTCGTACTGTGCATAGCGAATAACTTATGCCACCTAGACGAGTCAGACGCCTGGTGTCGGCATATACTTTGCATAACCTACCTAAATTGTCCCTACAGCGTTGTTGGCAAATTGCTCGTTCCATTGGCATTCCCTATAAACGCACTCTTACAGCTGCGCAACTGCGTTCACTTATTGCTGACATACTTATTGAAGAAGAGATGGCACATCAGACTCCTCCCTCTACGGGAGCTAGGGCAAAAACTACTATGTTCTCGCAGGAGGAAGATGATACACCTACGGAGCAAAATGGTCAGTATAGTGCACATGGGTTGTCTCAGGGTGAATCAGCGTCGTTGGCACTTCAGCTGGCAAAAATCAATCTTGAGCAAACTAGGGAACAGAGAGCATTCGCAAGGGAAGAATTTGATAGGGAAAGAGAAAGGAGGCAGTTTTCGCATTCTGTAAACGATTTCAGTTTACAAAAAGCAGTACAGCTTGTTCCCCGCTTCAATGAGGCCGAACCAGAGCAATTTTTCGAAAGCTTCGAAAATCAGGCTCGAGCCTTGAGGTGGCCGGAACAGCACTGGGCAGCGTTGGTTCATACAGCATTATTAAGGCACAGGAATTTACGTCGGTATTAACTGACGCTGAATTCTCTGATTATCAAGTAGTGAAGACCACAGTGTTGGGAGCATATACATGTATCCCAGCTAAATATCGTAAGACCTTCAAATTGAACAGGCGGCAGCTTGGTCAATCCCTGGTGGACTTTGTGAGACAGCAAACCAAAGCTTTTACCAGCTGGTATAAAGCGAGTGGTGTCTCTAACTTTGAGGAGCTGGTGCAGCTTATTCTGATTGATAACCTGCTGGAGTCTGTGGGACCAGAGGTTCGTGTCTTTCTGCAGGATCGTGACTTAACCACTGCATTGGAGGCGGCCAGGTTGGCTGATACCTTCGAAACGAACCGCTCCTTGTCCGAGCGGTCCCGTCTCTCTTTTCAACAGTCTGGCGTGAGCAGAGATCGACAACATTGGAGAATGAAGTGCCAGCCGGAGGGAGAGCGTCTACGACATCCAACCAAGTCACCTGGTGAGCCACGCTTCTCAACATATGGTCCCCCTGCGGAGAGGCAAACTACTTATGGAGCATCTCGACAACAATATCCAGAGAGGCACCAGCCAGAACGACACCACTTGCAACGTCATCAGGGAGTAAAGGGCAAGCCTGTCGTCTGCTTCAGGTGTAATAAAGTAGGTCATATCAGTTCCAACTGCCCCCAAAAACCTCAACCCATCGGGAAAATCTCTAATATCCCTAGTAACATGTCCCCTAGAGAAGTAGAAAAAGGTATGGCCCCTTATTATTGCGAAAGTCTTATTTCCCTTCAGGAAAACTCAGAACCAACTAAAGTAAATACCTTTAGAGATACTGGAGCATATTGCTCACTTGTCAGAGAAGGAATATTACCCCTTTCAGAGAATACTTCCTTGAATTCCTCAGTTTTATTGGAAGCCTATGGAGGAACTATATATTCTGTTCCTTTGCATAAAATTTATGTACAGTGCAAATATTACACTGGGTACTTGACTGTAGGTATCTCAAAAGGATTTCCCATGAAAAATGCCATGTTATTACTGGGTAATAACATTACTACTGTTACTTCGTGTCCTGAACCTATAATGATTAATGCTTCTCCAGTGTTGGCCATAACTCGGGCAACATCCCAAGGGTTGTCTGGGGAGAATGTTGACCTATCCTTGGACGACTCCGATCTCGGAATAGCCACGTTGTTTTATGAGACACACCGGCCGGAGTCTCGTAAATCAAGTGAACAGACCCCGATCAAGCCTTCCTATTCCCAGGTTGCAGGATTGCCAGATGTCTCTGTTTCCATGCCCGAGGGACTGTCCTTCCGGGAGGAACAACGTAAGGACCCTTCGTTAAAATTCACTTTTGAGGCAGCCATGGGTAAATCCTCTTTGGGTCATCCAGTCAAGTATGAAGTTAAAAATGATTATTTGGTATGCACTGAGACTGGTAAGGAGACAGAGGGCCGGCAATTATACGACAGGTTAGTGGTTCCAACCAAGTATAGACCTCAGATATTAAATATAGCTCATAATACGTCATCAGGAGGTCACTTAGGAATTACAAAAACCTTGTATAGAATCACAAAAGAATTTTATTGGCCAACATTAAAGAAAGATGTGAAGAATCATATTAGGTGTTGCCGAGAATGTCAGCAAGTTGGAAAACCTGGACATTCTATTAAACCTGCACCTCTCCAACCCATACCTGCTGATGGAGAACCTTTTGCAGATTTAATTATAGATTGTGTAGGTCCACTACCTAAGTCAAAGTCTGGAAATCAGTATTTATTTACAATTATGGATAAAGTAACCAGATATCCTGAAGCGATCCCAATGCGTAGTATCAATACTAAAGCTATTCTCAAAGCTTTAACAAAATTCATTTCTTGTTTTGGCATTCCTAAAACTATACAAAGTGATCAAGGTACTAACTTCACTGCCAAAGCATTTAGGGAAGTATTAACTAGGTTAGGGATAATTCACAACTTATCCACTGCCTATCACCCTCAGTCCCAAGGCGCCTTGGAAAGATTCCACCAAACATTAAAAACAATGATGAGAAGTTTTTGCATGCACTTTCCGACAGATTGGGATGAATCTCTACCATTGTTGCTGTTCTCAGTACGAGAGACGGTGCAAGAGTCTACAGGGTATAGTCCGTTTGAGCTGATCTTTGGGCACAATGTACGAGGTCCTCTTCGGGTGCTCAAAGAAGGATGGATGGGAGAAGACGTAAGCTCAGCACTCTACAACCCGTCTTCAAGGTTGCAGGTGGCACGTGAGTTAGCCACGGCTAACCTAAAAATAGCTCAAAGTAAGATGAAACAGAGGTATGACAAAAGTGCACAATTCCGCTCCTTCCATCCAGGAGACAAGGTGTTGGTGCAGGAACCTATACCTGGCCACACCTTGAAAGCTAGATATACGGGACCTATGCAGATTGTAAGTAGATTATCTGATTTAAATTATGTGGTAGCTCCCATTGATAAGACCTCAAAAACAAAAACTTACCACATTAATCAAATCAAGGCCTTTCATACACCAGATAAAGTCCCAGTAATGACTCTGTCCTCTACCTCTGAGGACGACTCTGACTCTTTGCACTCTATCTCTGAAATTAATACTAAACTTTCAAATTCTGTCCTCCTCAAGGATCCTAGCCCGTTAATGGATGGATTATCTGAAATACAAGCAACAAATTTAACTGAGCTTCTACAGTCATATCCTAATATTTTTTCGGATGTGCCGAAAAAATGTACGTTAGGTTACCATGATGTAGATGTGGGAAAATCTAAACCAATTAAACTCTCCCCCTACAGAGCTAATCCTGAAAAGCAAAGGCTACTTCAGCAGGAAGTAGACTTCTTGTTAGAACATGGTTTAGTGGAGGAGTCATCTAGTACATGGGCTTCACCGTGCATCCTAGTAAAGAAGGCTGATGGAGGGTTTCGTATGTGCACAGACTACCGTAAAGTGAACGAGGTCACAATTACAGATGCTTACCCTCTTCCTCGTCTGGATGACGTAATTGACTTTGTGGGTAAGGCTACTTTTGTGTCCAAATTAGATCTCCTTAAAGGTTACTATCAGGTACCTTTGACAGATAAGGCGAAGGAAATCTCTGCCTTCGTAATTCCAGGAGGTCATTATCAGTATACAGTTACCCCCTTCGGAATGAAAAATTCCCCCTCTTCATTCCAGAAACTCATCCATCAGGCTATTAAAGGACTTGAAGGCACGGCAGCATACCTAGATGATATTGTTGTGGTGTCTGATACTTGGGATCAACACCTACTTAGACTTAAAGCTCTGTTTGAGACCTTTAAGAATTCCCAATTAACAGTTAATTTGTCTAAATCTTCCTTTGGCCAGGCCACTATCACTTTTCTAGGCCATGAAGTAGGTAGTGGTAATGTTGCACCTAAACTTGCTAAAGTTCTTTCGATTAAAGATTATCCAGTTCCTCATGATAGGAAATCTCTTCAACGTTTCCTAGGCATGATAGGATTTTACAGAAGATTCTGTAAGAATTTCTCAGATATTGTAGCCCCTCTTACCTCTCTTACCAGTCATAAAGTTCCCTTTAATTGGACGTCAGATTGTAACACTGCTTTTAATAAAGCAAAAAGATTATTGTGCTCTGCACCCATTCTCCTGTCTCCAGACTTCTCCAAACCTTTTTCATTACAGGTTGATGCTTGTGAGTCTGGGGTTGGGGCGGTACTATTACAAATCGGGAACAAGGAGTTGCAGCCTGTAGCATACTTTTCAGCTAAGTTCCAGCCACATCAGAGAGCTTACTCTACCATTGAAAAAGAAGCCCTCGCGCTGGTAATGGCTTTGGAGCATTTCTATGTTTATGTGGGCCAGACATCGCAGGTGGTCACAGTCTACAGTGATCACAACCCGTTAGTCTATCTCCAAGCCATGAAGAATCACAACACAAGGCTTATGCGTTGGACGCTCAGGCTGCAGCCCTATAACTTCAAAATTCGTTACATTGCCGGCAAAGAAAATGTGTTGGCAGACTCTTTGTCAAGAGTCTAGTTTATTATTTTATTTAGGTTAGGATGTATTTGTGGTAACCCCTTTCAAGCTCTTTTTTTTTATCCCCTGATGTGGGGGTTTTTTTTAGTGAGGGGATACGGGCTACCGTCCGCTTGTATCTTGGACCTATGTTGGCTTATCTGACTGCTGTCTCACTCTGAGTTTAGGGTTTGGCTTTCAGGCACTAGGAAAGCTGAGCTCTATCTAAGAGTTGGATGGTGGAGAGGATAGGCGGTCCCATTATTTTGTGCCATGGCGGCACGGTTACCACTGGGAGGTGGCAGCCTAATCCTGAGCCTTCTCGGGGGTGGGGGTGTGGCATGCAAAGAGTACGTAACCTTTATTCGGCGCATGGACACACCCTCATTTACAGGCTATCTCCCCCAACCAGCGAACCAGGTTGCTAAGAGTTGATGATGGGGCCCCATCGTTCAACTAGTGACCAGGTTCTAGCCAATAAGAAGGTGGGATTGACAATCGCAGAGGTTATGTGGATACCGCTCTCCTGTCTGCCCTTGTCATTCCCACTCTAGAGCTGGTTGAAGCACGGTCTGCTATCTTGTGGCTTCTATTTCTGCCTTGCTTACCGTGGAGTGCACTATATTTATCACTGTACATAGTGTACATATTGCTGTTATAATTGGTGAAGGATAATATAAGTCTAAACTTTTTCTACTGTGTTTATTTGCTCCCATTACACCTGGGATAACAGGCCATTTGAAATCCTAGGTTGTAATACTTATGAAGAAAGATTGAAGACTCTTAAGTTACATTCACTTGTTAGACGAAGAATGAGGGGAGACCTGATCGAAGTGTATAAGTGGAAGATAGGTATTAATAAAGGGGATATTAACAAGGTCTTGAGGATATCTCTCCAAGAGAGAACCCGCAGTAATGGATTTAAATTAGATAAGTTTAGATTTAGAAAGGACATAGGAAAGTATTGGTTTGGAAATAGGGTAGTTGATGAGTGGAACAGTCTACCTAGTTGGGTTATTGAGGCTAGGACTTTGGGTAGTTTCAAATTTAGTTTGGATAAGTACATGAGTGGGAGGGGTTGGATTTGAGTGGGACTTGCACATCAGAGCTTATTTCTTGGGTAGCATTGAAAATTGGGTTGGTCAAATGTTTGTTAGTGGGATGAATTGTAAAGGACCTGCCTAGTATGGGCCAACAGGCCTGCTGCAGTGTTCCTCCTTTCTTATGTGACAGCCCCACGGATCATCTCAATGCAGACAGTATTGATTCGTCTTCTGCTATTCAGCGCCATGTTGGAGAAAATAAAGTTTCCACCAACCAACGCTAGGGGCAGCTCAGTCAGGTAAACTGCGCAAAAGCCAACTCAATCAGGAGCGTCTGCGCAGCAGGTCCGCACGGCCCGGGAGCGATGCGAACAATTATATCATTTATGTGTGGAACTAACCTTTGTAGACCTCGGCATGTCTACAAAGGTTAGTTCCACACGTATCATTTATGTGTGGGACTAAGCTTTGTAGACATGCCGAGGTCATGACGCAATGACCTCTAACATATTTTACTTAAACATTTATTATTATTATTATTATTATTATTATTATTATTATTATTATTATTATTATTATTAACATTATTCTTGGTAATAGTAGTAGTAGTAATAGTAGGATAATGACAACTTTTTATCAGTCCCCACCAAAGATATGTTTGCTTAGGTCACTATCCAACTATTGTTCACTTATATAGTTCAAGATTTGGACAAATATTTGTGTGGTTGGTGGGACTGTGGACCCGTAGGCCTCTGACAGTGTATCTTGAGACAGGAGTCACCTCACTAAGGTATCACCTCAGTGTTTAATAAGATATAAAATGTACTCCTCTTCCAGTTCCTCTGAAAATATGTGCGTAAGCACATGCAAGCGCTCAGGTGTTTTTCCAGTTTTCAGTGTGGTATTTTTATATATATATACAATCACGAGATTATTTACATATATACGATGAGCTAAAACCAGTGTGGATCAGTCAGTGCAGTGAATATTGGAATAGATAATCATTTACTAACTTCTTTATGTTCTGTTATTTTCTCTCCTGATGCCGTACTGAATGTTTTCTGGGGTGATTGATCATCTTGGCAGCGACTATTTCCCAATTCTGCTTCACATAGCAGAAACAACGTCTGCCGGATCGGGCAGATTGGCCTCAATTTATGACCTTGAGCGAGTTATCTCCCGGGGTGTAAGATCTGACTTGTGTGGATGAGGCTGTCAGAGGTTTTAATTACTAACTCGCTCTCTAGACCACAATTCCTTGGTGGCATGCTGACTGTAGCAGCATGTAGGAACTTTAGCAGCCCTGCTGCCTCCAATTATACACACAAACATACTGTAATACTACTACTTATGCTGCTGCTGCTGCTGCTTCTGCTACTGCTGCTCTGTTACTACTACTACTACTACTACTACTACAATTACTACTACTATTACAACTACTGCTACTACTATTACTAATTATTATTATTATTGCTTATTATTATTATTGCTAATTATTATTATTATTAGCAATAACAGTAATTATTACCATTATTGCTTTTGCTCTTTATCAAAAAAATATTATTTCATCACCTACTTCTTATTATTAAGTGAAGAAGAAGGAGAAAAAGAAGAAGAAAAGATGATGTAGGTGATGAAGAAATAATATTTTTTTAATTTATTTTTGATAAAGAGCAAAATCAAATGTATTAAATTCCCATTACGCAAAGAGTTTGAGGCAAATATCATCAGATAAAATGGAACACAATAATGATACTAATACTTATTTGTAATTATTAAACAAAACAAATAAAAACATTTGTTGATTTTAATAAGATATGCATACAACAAACATGTTTTATAATGTAACAGAAATAACTGAATGCTAGAGAGTGAAAAATTGTGCATAATTGGAGGTAACATCTACTCTCATCACAGGAGCAGATTAAATTCTAAAAATGGGATGATGTTGATGTTAATACAATTTAATCCGGGAGAGAGGTTTTACAATTTATGAATTATATTTTTAGATTTTCAGTTTCCGTTTATTACATTAAAATACGTTTTATTCAGTATTTAAAATGTTTTTAAAGCTTTAAATTAACAATATTTTGAGTGATGGATAATTTACTTTCATAGTTAATATAACAGAAAATTATTCAGGCCTCTGGTTTTGTAATATATTTCTGATTGTCTTCAACAGTTTGCTAAATACGTAGAAAATTAAAAAAAATTATCTGTCTCTTTTCAGTTTGACAGCCTCGCAAGAGTGCTCCTAATAATAACGAGTAATGATATTGCAATCTCACAGCAATTAAGTTATTTATTATTTAACCTCCCTGGTTCATTTAATACCTACTGAGCTGAAAATTGGGTGATCGTATCAATATTGGCAAAGATATGATAGGTAGTGGCAGCAAAATCTAACTGTTTTCCTATCATAGTCCATCTCGCAGCATATACCACATACACATCGTACAAATCTACTAGCATGAGCTGGGAGACCTCAGAAGGGCAGTGAGGATATTGTTAAGCATTTCATTATAAATTCATTAGCTACAACTGCTTCAAAGGTTTCGTTCCAGCAGAGCTGTGGTTATTATTACATGGAAATTGCCTACTCTCAGGATAGCCTATCCAATATATAGGAAACTTGGAATTTTTATGAAGACATCTCTTTCCTCCCAAAGCGGGCGCAAAGGAAATTATATACAGTAAAGGAAGCAGAGGAAAAATTAGGGGAAAAAATGTACCTGACATGTTATATATATATATATATATATATATATATATATATATATATATATATATATATATATATATATATATATATATATATATATATATATATATATAAAGGCAGGCGCTGCCGAATGCGAACCCCCCACCAGGTCCCTCCACACCCCACCACATATGGAGTCGGGTGGGCTAAGTCTCAGTTTGCAGATAGCATGAGGTAGAGTAACTAAGAGATAGTTAATAGCCAGCCCTAAACTTCTAACTGCTGGGAACACGTCATGTGATGTAAGAAGTTACATTACAATAGTGGATCATCCACATACAAAATGTATGTGTACAACCCTTTAACTAATAAAATAGAAGGAATGTATGCCCTTATTTTGTCACCAGACAAAACCCGATGTCAAAACCTTCTATAATATTCAGGAAATACTGTGTGTCAATTACTATGCCTGTATAATCTTTCCTATTCAGAGTTTTCTTGTTTATAATAACTAGACCATCCCTGAATTTTTCTTTTTAACGCCACTAATGTCACTAGGATTATAAACCACTAAACTAGTTGTAATCACTATGTTGTAGTAAACGGATACCTATCAAAAGCTAACAGAGGGATTCTTAGGAAACTATGCATGTCAACAACAATTAACCAAGACACTTACCCAACAAAAGGCTGCATAGAATGATACAGGCAACACACTCCACCAATATTCAAAACACTCAACCTACTCACCATACAAAACATCCATACTTATTATTGCACCTATTACATACTTGTGCTGCTGTATGCAAAAATCTGCATTAAAAGGCCCTAAAATCTGGAATTATTACCTGTTCAAGTCTCTTGTTTATAATAAATACTAGATAAACCCTGGAATACTCCATTCTACTGAATGTACAGCAATATGACCTGTCTTTGTTAGAACCTCAATATGTTGGTCTATCACCAGACAAAACCCGTGTACTCCGTAGGAACACTTGCCTGCCTTTTTTTTGGGCTATATTAGGATATTCGCACATGAGCACCCATGCCTACTTCCTTATGTATATATATTATGTATATATTTATATATTATATTAATATATTATGTATAAATTTACTATGTATATATTTTCAACAAACTAGACATATCCTACCAAGGCAGGGTGACCTCAAAAGAAAAAGAAAAGTTTTTCGTTTTAAATTTATTAATAGTAATATATGCAATAAAATCCCAGTAAACAGGTGATATCACAATTTGCAAAATAACCACAGTGAAAAATTTTGAAATTCCAAGCGCTTTAGTGATTTCCCACATTATTTAGGAGGGTAATGTTATTTTTGGTGATATTATAGATCGACCTGTGTTTTCCAAGGTATCAAACACCTTTGTATTTAAGTTAGTTTTGGTGTCTTCTAAATGTGTACGCTGTGCACTTCGTACGTCGGGTTGCGTGCGGCCACCAGTAACAGCCTGGTTGATCAAGCCCTGATCCACCATGAGGCCTGGTTACAGACCGGGCCTCGGGGGCGTTGACCCCCGAAACCCTCTCCAGGTATACTCCAGGTATTATATAATTTCTGAGCAATTTGTGACTCTTGGAAGGGTGTCCTTCATTCTGTTACATCTCATATTTACATTACCGGTACATAGGCTGAACGTACCAAATGCTGTGGTAACTTGAATGGTGTGGTAGTGGATGTCATTGCTTATGTGATCTATGACATATTCTCAAGCCGGCTCATATTTGACATGGGTCAACACAACTCTATAAACAAGACAACATATCTTGACAGCTTTGGAGAAATTTTTGTTCTTGGTGCTACGAGTGCATGGTTCGTGTAGACATAAAGTAGAATCTACTATAATTTTTTGAAAGCTATTCTGAAATTCAGCGAGATGAATTTGAGGATTATCGTAGTGCTAGTCATTTTGACAGGCGATCTGATATATTCCTTGAAGGTGGTGATTCAGTATATTTTCCAATGAAAGAAATCTACATATGCCTCCAGAATCGTCTGCAAGGCCTTTGAAGATGGCAGTGATTGCGTTAATGGTCAGCTGTTTGACACTTCGCTCACTTTTTCATGCTTCGGTTTATTTTTCCAATGCGATATTGGGGCTTTGATGCTTAGACCGGTCTCTTTCCAGAGTCTTCACTTGTGACATTCGTAGTTCGTACTTTTTTTGCACTAGTACTGTCATCAGTGCTGGGCAGTGAGGCAGAGTCAACATGGTTGAAGTTGTGGCGGGACGAGTAGACCTGGGTACATCAGTCTGGCCTTGTCGCTCTCGACAAGAGGGTCAGGGTCACACTCCGCACTAAGGGTGCAAGGGATAACTGATACGCGTAGAGCTGTGGTGAAAGGGTTAGCTGGGAGTAAAGTTAGGTACAGTTACGCACAAGTAAAATTACAAAAGTTTAGGTGATTATAATTATCATATATAGTTACGTGGTGTATGTGTATATTGCCTTGGATGACCAAAAAAACAGTCGCTCATTCATGTAGGTTCGTCGGTACTTCCGGCTCGGGTCTTCTCCAGATGGCCACCCGATTGAGTCATTATAATATTTTATTATTAAGAGCCTAGCTCTTAGAAAAAGTAGAAATCAATGATCATTATTTTAAAAATTGAAACAGCTCAACTGTATGAAAATCATTTACAAAAGTGAGATACAATAGGAATTAAGTGAAGTGAATAATTTACATGAACATTAAATAGAGAAAATCAAAATGATAGCCATACAAGAAATCACTTTTCTCACTTTCCTTAGCTTCATGTATAAGGAACATATTAGCTCCCTTCCTGAAGTAGTTCATGCTAAGGCAGACCTTGACGTGTTCAGACAAAATCAGTTCCACTCCTTTATCGCTGAATAATAGAAGGTGTTTGAGGCCTGACCACCTGCTGTAGGCACTTCAAAACTGTGTTCACTTCCTCTAGTACCATAATGGTTGTTTCCTAACCTTAACAAACTTCGCAGCAAGATGTTCTGGAAACTCCTCGTGAACAGTTTTATAATCATGATATTACTTCAATTGCCTTACTTTGTCTTCTTCTTGACCCAGGATCAGGATGAATCTCGCCATTTTGTTTTGGATGATTTGTAGTCTTTCATTTTTTTTGTTAGATCAGAGTACCATTAAGAACAAGACTAATCTTCATGACATTATATAAGACCTATATATAGACAGGTAGGTACAGGTAAACACTGCGCTTCTCTAAACAGCAACTTTACCCTGTCACTGTTCCTTTTTTTTACGTTGTTCATATCAGTTCTTTTGACATACTTGGATCAAAGATAATTCCCAGATATTTCACTGAATTTACTGAAGGGATGGGTTCCCCATTACGCTAGTTTACTTGTTGTTCCGGAGAGTATGGCTTCTGTTTCCCTAAGTGCGGCGATAGTTTGTTGTCTACTAACCATTTGTTGCACAATTCTAGTTCTAGTGATAGTGCGCTGCTTGTCTGTCTCCTTTCTTAAAAACTATTCTTATGTGTGTGCACGCGTGCGTGTGCGTGCGTGCGTGTGTGTGTGTGTGTGTGTGTGTGTGTGTGTGTGTGTGTGTGTGTGTGTGTGTGTGTGTGTTTGTGTGTGTGTGCGCGCATGGATGTACGAATATGTCTCCATATGTAAAGTCCGAGGCAGCTACGGTGAAAAGCTCTGTTCCACAAGGCACAGTACTCGCTCCCATCTTGTTCCTCATCCTCATATCTGACATAGACAAGGATGTCAGCCACAGCACCGTGTCTTCCTTTGCAGATGACACCCGAATCTGCATGACAGTGTCTTCCATTGCAGACACTGCAAGGCTCCAGGCAGACATCAACCAAATCTTTCAGCGGGCTGCAGAAAACAATATGAAGTTCAACGATGAGAAATTTCAATTACTCAGATATGGTAAACACGAGGAAATTAAATCTTCATCAGAGTACAAAACAAATTCTGGCCACAAAATAGAGCGAAACAAACGTCAAAGACCTGGGAGTGATCATGTCGGAGGATCTCACCTTCAAGGACCATAACATTGTATCAATCGCATCTGCTAGAAAAATGACAGGATGGATAATGAGAACCTTCAAAACTAGGGAGGCCAAGCCCATGATGACACTCTTCAGGTCACTTGTTCTATCTAGGCTGGAATATTGCTGCACACTAACATCACCTTTCAAGGCAGGTGAAATTGCTGACCTAGAAAATGTACAGAGAACCTTCACGGCGCGCATAACGGAGATAAAACACCTCAATTACTGGGAACGCTTGAGGTTCCTAAACCTGTATTCCCTGGAACGCAGGCGGGAGAGATACATGATTATATACGCCTGGAAAATCCTAGAGGGACTAGTACCGAACTTGCACACGAAAATCACTCACTACGAAAGCAAAAGACATGGCAGACGATGCAACATCCCCCCAATGAAAAGCAGGGGTGTCACTAGCACGTTAAGAGACCATACAATAAATGTCAGGGGCCCGAGACTGTTCAACTGCCTCCCAGCATACATAAGGGGGAATACCAACAGACCCCTGGCAGTCTTCAAGCTGGCACTGGACAAGCACCTAAAGTCGGTTCCTGACCAGCCGAGCTGTGGCTCGTACGTTGGTTTGCGTGCAGCCAGCAGTGACAGCCTGGTTGATCAGGCTCTGTTCCACCAGGAGGCCTGGTCACAGACCGGGCCGCGGGGGCGTTGACCCCCGGAACTCTCTCCAGGTAAACTCCAGGTAAACATGTATGCATGTGCTTGCGTGTAAGCGATGCATCAAAGGGATTCATCAAGCTAGATATACAAAGGGGAAAACAACCCCTTAATAAAGTTCACACCTCACTAGTCTTCCCAGTAAATAGATACAAACTTCCTCACTGTCTTCTGGGGTGCGCCGAAATTTAAAAAGTAAATTCATGAAGTTTGTAAATGAAGTCAAACTTGGGTATTCTTGTAGACTAAACGTGGCAGGGAAAATTTTGCTTTCTGAATGGGCAGAGAATTTTGGTGTTAGCTGCTTGGTTTAGTGAAGCGTTTCTCTGCATATTTTGTTGTGTTGTGCAGTTATGAATTGTTTTTTATTGTGCAGGATTCTTACTAAAGTACGATGTTTAGGCTGGTGTGATGTGTTTAGTGTTGAGATATGTTTAGTGTTATGGATGTTTAGTTTAGAGGGGCAAATCTGTGCTACTTTTTCTTGTTCTGTGTTTCGTGTTCTGTGAGTTTTAGTGCTGCGCGATGTTCATTGTTTTCAGAAGTTTAATTTTGTGAGATGTTTATTGTTGTGGGTAGTTTAATATTGGGAAGAGCTAATCGTGGGGCTGTTTAGTGTTTTTGGGAGGTTGAACGAGATATTTAGTGTTGTGGGATGTTTAGTGCTGTGTTAAGTGATCTAATATGAATGTAGCGGGTGGCTTAATAGTGTTGAATTATTAGAGTTGTGGGATATTTACTGTTGTGGGATGTTTATTGGTATGGAATAATTAGTATTGTGATATTTTTATATTGTGGGATGTTTAGTATTGTGTATATGGGAAACATTCCGGTCCTAGGATTTCGCCATTCCAAATGTACATGTGGGTAGGAAGACATGAACTTACATAACCAGGAAAGGACATGAAACCACATGAGAGGCAGTTAGCTGATTTTATTTTATTATATGTTTAACGATTGTGAAGGTTTATTGTTATACAATATTTAGTGCTGTCTGTGGTGTTCAGATATGTTTTTCTTCGTTGTGTTTATTTAGTGTGGTGGAAGGTTTGGTTTTGGGAAAAGGCAGTTTTGTTTATTTAGTGTTCTTACGTGCTGCTGATGTTATAGGGTGTTTCTGGTTGTATTTAGTGTTCTGGCGGGTTTAATTTGTTGTGTTTGGTGTTATAATGTCATTCCGAGACGAATGAAGTTCTCAGCCTTCTGTTAGAGCACTTTTCACCACTTGAATTTCACTTAATCAGTTCGATTAAGTTTAAAAAACACTCTTATTACACCCCCCTACACTGACCTTATTAAACAGGAAGAATAAATCACGCTATAATTATGGAAAATGCTGGAAAAATTAATTTACAAGTATATGATAGAATACAATTATTTATTACATCATTGAGGATAAAGAAGATACAAATAATGGAAGAGTATCACTTTACCGAGTTTATTAGGAAGGGAACACTGTAATTAGTATACAACTGTGAATAATGGGAACACAAATTACGCTAACGAAAATCATACTTAGGATCAACAGACCACTTCGAAATAATTTCAGTCTTCACCTGGGTCTTTCAACTCCAGTTTCCGAAGTTCCCAACTTCTCTGAAAGGAATCTCGCAAGACCATCAACCTTTAGTCAGTCTCATCCCATGGAGACCCTCTCCATCAAGTGCATCCATCGGATTGGAGAAATATCACTTGGGGTGTTTAGCGTAGTATTTAGTGTTTCCATGTGACGCATTCATTGATACGAAATGTATAGTGTTGTGGGATGTTTAGTATTGGGAAGTGCTTAGTGTTGTGATCAGTATTGTGTTGAGTTTAGTGTTGTGTATTATTTTGTGCTTAGTATTGTGTTGTGATTATTGTTGCTGGATGTTCATATTTATTAATAATTCCGAATATCAAAATCAATGTCCGGTCTCACACCAGTCCCACTAAATTAAAACGGAAAAATGGCTATCAAGAGATTCACAAGAAAGTAAAATAATTGTGTGCACTGAATTAACAATAAGTTTCAAAGATTTGCTGGCTTCCTTACTTTTTTCTTGAGAGAAAAAGAACCAGTTAACAAATGTGCAAGAGTGCTTCAATTTCACACTCAAATCACATAACAGTAATTCTTCGCTGGTTGTTTTTTCGTGATGTTTTTAGTTTTGTCGCGTGTACAGTGTTCGAATGTGTTGATTGTTTAATACTAAGAAATCTATAGAGTCGCATTGTGTGTGCTTTCGTTGTTGGATGTTTAGTGTTGTAGTGCTTAACGGTAAAGGTTTTACTTGAAGTTTACCTGGAGAGGGTTTCGGGAGTCAACGCCCCAGGGGCCCGGTCTGAGACCAGGCCGTGTGATAATTACTGTTGCTAATTTTTTTGTGCTGTGGGATGTTTAGTGTTGTGTATAGTATTTTAGGTGTTCAGTGTTATTGGATATTGTGTGGTGTAATGTGATTAGTATTGTAAGTTTTTAATGATGTGAGACGTTTTGTGTTGTGATGTGAATAGTGTCTAAGGGTTTAATTTTTTTTTGTGTGTGTTCTGTGTTGCCGGTTTATTGATGTGCGATGTTTTAATAAGAGACAGACACTCACTGAGCTCTTACTAAGGAATGTGTAATAAAAAGGGAGATACTTTGAGATGCTTGTATCACTGCTTCCCTGCCTCCTCCTATATCTGTTTATCCCTTTCACTTTGTGTGTGTGTGTGTGTCTGTCTGTCTGTCTCTCTCTCTCTGAAGGGTTACTCACCTGCAGCTGAGTAAACACGCTA
The DNA here is from genome assembly GCF_038502225.1 of Cherax quadricarinatus. Classification (NCBI taxonomy): domain Eukaryota; kingdom Metazoa; phylum Arthropoda; class Malacostraca; order Decapoda; family Parastacidae; genus Cherax; species Cherax quadricarinatus. Next base: position 13,453,918 of record NC_091308.1, read on the forward strand.
TAATCCCACACAGGTCCCAGCACTGAGGGCTGTAATATTTATCTCTTCCTTGTATCAAAGGATATTTAATTGAAAGCTCAAGTACGGGTAGAATTCGGCACTACAACATGGTGTGGACGCCGAAAGAAATGGATAAAAAGTGTGTTATTATTGTACATGATGTCCTCTTTCATATAAATTTTGCTGTTACATTTGTTGTTGTTCTTGCTGTTGTTGTCACTGTTAATATAATTGCTGCTGAAGTTCCTGTTGTTGTTGATGTTCGTATTTCTTATTATCGTTCTTTTTAATATTTAGAATAAGAAATATAGGCTGTATTTTAGCTTGGCGAATGAGATCACAAACATCAACAAGATGTAGCGCTTGGAAGACGTCAAGAGGTAACACGTGACTCCATACTTCATTCTCGAGGGCCCAGGTCAACGGGTCGTTGCTTGTTATCCGATAAAGAGAGTATGAAAGTCAACATGTTGGGACGGCATATTCTCAGTTATATATGCATAAAAATGAGCTTAACCAAGGCTCAAAGATTCCACTTATTTAGGAAAAGCTTAAATTGTGCCGAATGTTGAGAAGACCTAATATCGAGCGGATGCAAAAATGTTTACAAATCCGGATTGAAATGAACGCCACGAGACGAAACTGTTACTGGAATTCGGAATTAGCTGAGAGGCGTCTAGACGAGCATGGGGGGAATCTGTCGCGACGTGTTTCGTAACATTGACTGAGAAGTAAAAGGTCAGTCCACTACAGCCACGCTGTCAGTACAAGTGACATACAAGCCTCGCTCTTCATCTCAAGCTCTTCCCTGAATAAAGATACAAACATACGAACGCTACGATATTTTATTGGAAACATTCCGGTCCTGGGATTTCGCCATTCCAAACGTATATGTGAGTAGGAAGACATGAGCTTATATAACCAGGGAAGGACATGAAGCTACATGAGAGGCAGTTAGCTTAAAAACGTGCGTCGTGTTGAATCAGAGTGCTTTTCTCAACACATTGTTAAATGCTCCATTCTTCACAACACTCGTGACTTGACCTGATCTTTGTCTGCTCTTCTTCTTGTTCTGTCTCCTACACTTCCTTTGCCTTTCTTCTTTGTTTTCCTAGTTGGGTATAATGCAGGTATACTCTAGGTATATTCCAGTGTAAGAGAATCTGGAACCGACGTGAGTGAGCCTGGAGCCGACATGAGGGAGCCTGGAGCCGACGTGTGAGAACCTGGAGCCGACGTAAGGGAGCCTGGAGCGACGTGAGGGAAACTGGAGCCGACGTGAGGGAGCCTGGAGCCGACTTGAGGGAACTTGGAGCCGACGTAAGGGAACCTGGAACCGACGTAAGGGAGCCTGGAGCCGACGTAAGAGAGCCTGGAGCCTACGTTAGGGAGCCTAGAGCCTACGTTAGGGAGCCTGGAGCCTACGTTAGGGAGCCTGGAGCCGACATGAGGGAGCCTGGAGCCGACGTGAGAGAACCTGGAGCCGACGTAAGGGAGCCTGGAGCGACGTGAGGGAACCTGGAGCCGACGTGAGGGAACTTGGAGCCGACTTAAGGGAACCTGGAGCCGACGTAAGGGAGCCTGGAGCCGACGTAAGAGAGCCTGGAGCCTACGTTAGGGAGCCTGGTCCCGACGTGAGGGAGCGTGGAGCCGACGTGAAAGGGTCAGATTTTTCTCAAGTCAGAATTTTTCAACTAAGACTTTTTTTCAAGTCAAATTTTTCAACTGAGACTTTTTTAAATCAGACTTTTTCAAGTCAGACGTTTTTTTAAGTCAGACTTTTTATCAAGTTTGACTTTTTTCAAGTTAGACATTTTCTCAAGTTAGACTTTTTTAAAATCTAGATATTCTCTAGGTATACTCCCGGTATACTTTATATTTACTCCATGAATACTGAAGATATACTCCAGGTATACTTCAGGTATGCTCCAGATATACTCTAAGTATGCTTCATGTATACTTCTGGTATTATCCAAATATACTCCAGGTATACTCTAGGTATACTCTAGATATACTCCAGGTATAATCTAGGTATGCTCTAGATATTCTCTAGGTATACTACAGGAACACACTATATATACTCCAGGTATACACAAGGTATACACCAGATATACTCTATGTATATTCCAGGTACACTCAGTGTATACTCTAGGTATATTCTAGCTGTGCTCCAGGTATACTCCAAGTATACTGTTCTAGGTATATTATATGTATATTCCAGGTATACTCTGGGTATGGTAGGTAAGACACATAAGCAACAGTTAGGCAACTTTATTCCGAAACGTTTCGCCTACACAGTAGGCTTCTTCAGTCGAATACAGAAAGTAGGCAGGAACAGTAGAGATGTGAAGACGATGTAATCAGTTCATCACCCTTGAAGTCGTAGAATTTGAGGTTGTCAGTCCCTCAGCCTGGAGAAGTTCAGTTCCATAGTCAGGAACTATCTGAAGATCAAGCGACAGTGCGGAGACTTAAATACTGTCGGAAGGAGAGGTGCAGAGTAGTAGTAGTGAGAATGCAGCCACTGAGAGGTCATGTCCCTCTCAGATACAACAATTCTCACTTGAAAAGGTTGTCCAAGGTGTTTTCTGTACCAAGATGCCATGTGTTGCAGTGTCTGACAAGATGAACATCAAAATGGTATACAATACCGACAGGTTGGTACCAACCTGTCGGTATTGTATACCATTTTGATATTCATACTCTGGGTATACCATCACTTCTCCCTTTAGCCCCTTCCCCCTACCTTTTTGTCTTCTAGCCTTCTTTATTTTTCTTGCCACATTTGAGACCTGACAATGATCGAAGCTGAACCAAAACGACTGTAGTAACAACAGAGAACAGTGAGACAGGAGACTGATCCGCTTATTGCATGTTTTTGAGACTGCAAGACGGAAGGTCTTTGATGCCGTACCCGACAAGAAGCTAATGCAAAAGCTTGAAGTGCAGGCAGAATAACAGGGAACATGAAATGGTAGCTCAAAGAGTTCCCGAGGAAAAAGAAACAAAGGATGAATGTCTGGGAAGAGATGTCAGAATGGTGAAAAGTAAGAAGTGGGATTCGGCAAGGTTGGGTAATAGCAGCACTGTTTTGGTTTGTGTAAATGACTTTCTAGATAGGATTGATGCTTGATGACGATGTAAAACTAACAGAAGTTGAACAAAGACGAGGAAAAGAAAAGGCTACAACATGATCTGGGCAAACTGCAAGTTTGGTCAGAAAGATAATTAATTGCGTGAATTCAGTCCCAGCAAATGCAAGATTATGAAAATTGGGGACTGGTGCAAGAAGATCGGACGCGAAGTATATTCTCTGAGGTTAGCATTCTAGAGGTTAGCATTGTTCCTTGCATGTTACCGGAGGCTGACACCAACCAAATAATCTAAAGTAGCCTTCAGGAATCTCAACAAAGAGTTAATCCGGGTCCTTTATACGACTTATGTCAAGCCAGTTTTGGAGTACACAAAACCAGCATGAAACTCACACCTAACAAAAGTATGTAAAGAAACTGGAGAGAGCGCAGATGTAGATAACAAGGCTGATTCCAGAGCTAAGCGACATGAGTTACGAGGAGAGACTAATAGAATTAAACTTAACCACATTGTAGGAAAGAAAACCCAGGGAAGACAGGATAGCAGCACTGAATTTGATAGAGCAGACAGGGCTAAGCTGTTCACGAAACGGGAAACAAGTACTCGAGAACACAGGTGGAAGTTAAATACAGAGAAAAGCCACAAGGACGTCAGGAAGAATTTCTTCAACCTTACTGCGGTCAGGATGTGGAATGACGTCGATGAAGAAGTGGTGGAGACAGATTCCATTCATTATTTTAAAAGCAGGTACGATAGAGCCCACGAGGTTAGAAGAGAGTGAATCAGGCAAGCGACGAGTTGAGAGGCGGGTTCAGGAGCTAGGACTCGACGTCTGCAATCACATATGTGTAAGTAGGCGAGTTAACGTACTAAAACACATACACACACACACACACACACACACACACACACACACACACACACACACACACACACACACACACACACACACAAACACACACACATACACTCAAGGAAATGGGTCTTGAGGTGAGTATATTACCGAGCACATCTCCTGAGGTGCACATCAACCAGATAACTGCTGCGGCCTATGGACGACTGGCAAACCTCAGAATAGCGTTCCGATTTCTCAGTAAGGAATCGTTCAAGACTCTGTACACCGTGTACGTCAGGCCCGTATTGGAGTATGTAGCACCAGTTTGGAACCCACACGTGGTCAAGCACGTCAAGAAATTAGAGAAAGTGCAAAGGTTTGCAACAAGACTAATCCCGGGGCTGAGGGGAATGTCCTACGAAGAAAGGTTAAGTGAAATCGACCCGACAACACTGGAGGACAAGAGGGATAGGGAGGACATGATAACGACATAAAATACTGAGAGGACTTGACTTGACACAGGATGTTCCAGAGATGGGACGCAGCAACAAGGGGTCGCAGTTGGAAGTTGAAGACTCAGATGAGTCAGAGGGATGTTAGGAAGTATTTTTTTCAGCCATAGAGTTGTCAGGAAGTGGAATAGTCTGGAAAGTGACGTAGTAGAAGCATATCCATACATGATCCAGGTCTGATAAAGCTCATGGAGCAGGAAGAGAGAGGACCTAATAGCGACCAGTGAAGAGGTGGGGCCAGGAGCTATGACTCGATCCCTGCAACCACGTTTATTCGCCAGTGTTCACATGGATGTGTGGGTAGGTCAGGTGCATGGATATCCATAAAGGAATGCGTGCTTGTAGAGCATAAGCTGCCACCTGTGTGTAAGCAGGTGAGTCATAAAGAACAATGTTATCACCCAACCTTTACTCGTTCATGTGGAAAGGCGTTGCAGACCTGACATGCAAAGAGAATTGATGCACATGTGTGTGTGCGTGTATGTACTCACCTTTAAGTGGTTGCAGCGGATCAAGTCATAGCTCTTGGCCCTGCCTCTTCGCTAGTCGTTTGCGTGTATGTGTGTGTACTTTGGTAATTGTGGTTGGAGGTTTCGAATCTCAGCTCCTGGCCCCGTCACTCTGCTGGTTGCAACTGGTTTAACTCTATCCTGGCTGCGTGAGACCTGTCATCTAAGGGTCTGTCTTGCACTCGATGTTTGCCTCAGGCGTAATGCTTGGAACTATGCTCAGTCCGAGGGAGGGTTGCAGCTTTTGTCCCCGAACCTGTACACTGTTTCCGGACGTCTTTGCCTTTTTCCGATTTTCATAATTTTGCCCTTACTGGGGTTTTAGTGGCTTAGCTAGAGGGAGAGGAAGAGGAGCCACCGCTTACCCCTGAGCACATTTTTCAAAACTGGCGGATTTTCAACATTTTTTTAACTCTTTAGTTCACTTGTGTGATAAAGGCCGAATCTTATTTTTTTTTATAGCATGGCCTTGGAAGAACTTTCTTGACTCATTACTTAATTCAACCAACTTCATGGTGTTTTGAAGTGTCTGCTCAGTCTCCTGCAATGCGTTGGTGGTTGCTGGTATCTGGGGAACCAAAACAAACCGTGACATCACAACCTCCTCTCTGACGCTGGACGATCTCATGGTACAAATGAAGGCAACTTTTTGGAACTTATTATGGTGTTTGACAAAAATGATACATTACTGGAGGAACAGTTACTGAATGATCGAAATGCAACATATCTCGGTCCTGACATACAAAATGACCTGATACAGTCCTTGTCAACTAAGGTTCTGTCAAAGATAATAGCTGAAATCAAGGTGGATAAATACTTTGCAACAAGTACTTTGCACTACTGACATCAGCAAAATTGATCAATTTTCTTTATCCTTGCGAATATGTAACAGTACACGGTGATGAAGTGAAACGATTTATACAGTTTAGCGAATTATCTGGAGCAAGGGCTTAAGACTGACCGTAACTATGTATTACAGCCAGTCTTACGATGAAGCAAGCACCAAGTCGGGTGAAATACCTGGTCTCCAAGCAAAGATTAGACGAAAGAGACTATTGTAGTTCCTTCATACATTTTTCACATCGCTTCGTTTTGTTTTCATTTTACGTTTAAAATTAAAATATCTCTCATGTTTTTATTATGTTTTGAGATTTATAAGCATACTGTAAAACTTTTTTTTATTGTGTAAAACACAATAAAAATAACAGATATGTAGTTCCTTTAAAATTGTATCTTCCTTGTGTTTTGATTTAAAAAAAAAATAAAAATACATAATGAATTTAAAATTATTTGGTACGTGTCATGGCGCCTTTTTTTTATGTGACTCCACTAATGGTTAAATTCTATTAGCTACTTGTCAGAGCAATCCTGTAGCTTGCCCTGATTTATTTATAGTCCTTCCTGGTCTACATCTGTTAATATTCTTCTTATTAGTTTCAGTCATCTAAAAGAAGAGACACCTATGGCTCAGTTTCCTCTGTCATGTCGTTTATATACCCAAGAAACTGTACTCGCTTATACCATCACTTCCTCCGTGAGAGTTACTCGTTGCTTCCAACCCGTTAGTATTTCTTGATCCACTGTAGAGCTTTAACTGTAATTCCTGCCATTCTCTTGTGAGGTATTGTATCAAACGCTTTCTTGCAGTCCATAAATAAACAATCCATTCATCCCCCTCTCTCTCCTGCCTAACTTTCGTTACCTGATCTAAGAACTGTCATATTTGTGAAACAGATTTGCCATCTCGAAAACAACGCTGGTGGTTATTTATGAGTCCACGCCTCTCCGGGTAATTCATTATTCTTTTCTTGATAATATTCATCCTAGTGACACAGGCCTGTAGTTCGATATTACTTGGCTGACCCCTTCTTTGAATACTGAGACTACATCTTTTGTTTTCCAGACCTCTCGCAGCTGCCCTGTTTCAATCGACTTCTTGAAGATCGCAGTTAGTGGTGCACACAGTTCTTCTGTTCCTTCTTGCAGAATCCGAAGAGAAATTTTTTCCGACCTCATTGCCTTCAAGGTATTTAGTTCGCTCATTATTTTCTTTACCTCTTTTCCTGTTGTCTGTACTGTGTCCAGTATTCGTTAGTGCACTCTTTTTCTTTGACTCTCTGGCAATATTCCTGATTCCACAAAAAATACCTCCCTCAATATTTTGTACAGCTCCTCACAGATTTTCTGGCAATTGCAAGTGAGCTCCCTCCTTCCTTGTTTTTCCTTATTACTTGGTCCCTCACAGTTGTCTTCCTTCTGATGTAACTGTACATCAATTTGGCTTTTGATGTTATGACATTCTCAAAGTGCCATTCAACCTCCGTCTCTTATCCAAGCATATTCATTTCTGGCTCTTCTACTTGCTTTTCCTCTTCTCCGGCGTTCTTTGCTTCTTCTTTGTCTTACATGCTCTCGCACTTTTAGCTTTTGCCTTCCCGCACCTCTGGGTGAACTTTGTGCTCATTCTGTTCTTGTCCGTGCTTCTTCTGCTTCTGTTAATAACTTTCTTCTCTACCTCCCGGCGCTTTCCAGCTACATACATCATTTAATTTGCTGCCTTTCCTTCTAATTATCATTGCCTGCTCTTTGAATGAGGTCAGTAGCCTCTGTTTCCTGAGTCTTGTCTCTTCCCCTAGCTTCATAATCTTGCATTTTCTGGACATGAATTCAAGCAACCACTTATCTGACCAACTCTGCAGTATGTCCAGATTCTTTTGTAGCCCTATTACAACCCAGGAGTCCAAATGGAATGTTATCCTGGGTGTAAAGGGAGCAAAATAAACACAGCTGAAAACTTTTGACTTATATTATCTTTCACCAATTTAGAACAGAGGTATGTACACTATATACACTATGTACAGCAATAAGTATTATTGCACTCCACGGTAAGCAAGGCAGAATAGAAGCCACTAGAGAGTAGACCGTGCTTCAACCAGCTCTAGAATGGGAATGACAAGGGCAGACAGGAGAGTGGTACCCACATAACCTCTGCGATTGCCAAAACCATCTTCTCATTGGCTGGAACCTGGGTACTTGTTGAACGATGGGGCCCCATCGTCAACCCTCAGTCACCTGGTTCGCTGGTTAGGGAAGATAGCCTGTAAATGAGGGTGTGTACATGCGCCGAATAAAGGTTACGTACTCTTTGCATGCCACAAGCCCTCTGTTCTCAGCTGCTTGTATACTCCTCATATGTATGTGTGTGTGTGTGTGTGTGTGTGTGTGTGTATGTGAGGAGGTTAGGAGCCCGAAGTGAGGTGTGCGTGTGTAGTCTCACTGCCCAAGAGCTGCGGCCCTAGAAGCTAATGTGGTCTGTCAAGGCAAGATTTAGAAGCGGATCTTGCTGAATGGGAGAAGGTAGAAAATGAGATAGATAGATAGATAGATAGAGAGAGAGAGAGAGAGAGAGAGAGAGAGGATAGATAGAGACACAGACAGACAGACAGACAGGCAGACAGACAGACAGACAGACAGACAGACAGACAGACAGAGATAGAGACAGAAAATTGCTGAGAAAACCAGATTTTTCTCTGAATCATATCTTCCATATGAAGACGTGAGATCATTATTCAGAAAATTAGGAGAATCTTTCCTCTCACTGCATTTAATTCTTCAAAAGTAGCGAAGTAAAACAGTGAAAAAGTGGTGCTATTTAAAAGTATAGCTATGCATACATTAGCACCTTGCAACTTAGCACATTGCTAAATTAAGACTAAGTAAAATTGAAATACTGTAAAAGTATCACAAAATAGAAGTAACAATGTGTAACAATAAGAGCACGTAAAAATGACTACCTGAGAGCCACACAGTGTAAATGTGCACACCATGAAACAGCCAAACCATGCAATACACCATGCACAAATAACACCATACACATGTAACACCATGTACAAGTAACAACATTTAAAAGTAACATCATGCAAAAAATGCTCCATGCAAGCCACACCAATAGGAGTTACAATGTCTAAAAGTAGATGTAGTAGGGGAACTAGGGCAAGGCTCTTGAAACAACTGGCATATGTAAGTGCTGTAGGATTAAAGTTGTAGAAAACATTTCCACCATCCTGAAATACCGCTGTTAACTTGACTTCAAAGTTCATTTATTATTATTATTATAATCATAACGAAGAGCTAAACCTTCAAGGGTCATACAGCGCTGTTTCAAAAGTTAAAAAAGAAAACTGCCTCCTAATTCAACGGCTGTGGCGAGGGAAATTCAAGTTTGATCACGTTTAATGCATTTATGTCTTCGTCTTCTGAATGGTTTGTTTATTTAGTGGCTGGTGTATCTTATAGACAAGATAATACTTAGTAAGTTTAGTTTGTGTGGAAGGTCTAATTTGTCAATGTTCTAATTTAGTATGTGGAACTTGTAATCGATGAAATCCATGTGATGACTGGAGAATTCCTTGCCAGATCGATTTCAAACTTATAGTGGTGACGTGCTGTCTAGAAAGCAGGGGTCACGTTGTTATTGGGCTGCATAAGTCCAAATTTGCTAACTTTATTAGATTAAGAGTGATTAGTTACTTGTAGGTAACATGTAGTTTATGCTAGCTGTGAAGCTTAGTTACTTGTAGGTAACATGTAGTTTATGCTAGCTGTGAAGATTAGTTACTTGTAGGTAACATGTAGTTTATGCTAGCTGTGAAGATCCTCCGTATATTTTTCAGTTTTGCAATTTGGTCTGCCTTGAAATGGGCTTTTAGGTACACCTAGAAAGAATGAGTGACGTAGTGTCATCATTTACTTTCCATCTCTTGGTTTGAAAGTTCTAATTATTGAAATCATATTGACATGATATTGACAATGTCGTGCTCCTTAAACGTGAGATCTTCTCACATAATCATTAACAATAGTTTCTTATTGGACTTGCATAAAACCTATTTACAGTTAGTACTGTTGTGTTGTTGTAATGATTGCTGTTGTATAGTTTTTATGTAGTAGTTGAAATTAAGTTGTAATGTTGCAGTTGATGTTAAGTAGTTGAAATATTTATTATGTATAATATAATGTAATTGTAATGGCCATGTTATGTCGCGGATATTGTAAATTTATAATACGTATGCATCACAAGTTTTCGTTCCTGAGGTGGTCATGTAGAGGTTATGTTACCATCCTTTCATATATATTTTTTAACCCTTATATAAAGTTGAATATGGAATTTTATACTAAGCAAATTCAAGTTTTTATGATGTATATTGGATAATTTTTTTATATATTAAGTTACTGAATTATGGAAATACCAAAAGAGAAAATGTTTTGTTTTTTGACAAACATAAATAAAAATATTAGGTGATGAAAGATTGGATATCAGATTGGAGGGAGAGAGTATGGAGGAGGTGAATGTATTCAGATATTTGGGAGTGGACGTGTCAGCGGATGGGTCTATGAAGGATGAGGTGAATCATAGAATTGATGAGGGGAAAAGGGTGAGTGGTGCACTTAGGAGTCTGTGGAGACAAAGAACTTTGTCCTTGGAGGCAAAGAGGGGAATGTATGAGAGTATAGTTTTACCAACGCTCTTATATGGGTGTGAAGCATGGGTGATGAATGTTGCAGCGAGGAGAAGGCTGGAGGCAGTGGAGATGTCATGTCTAAGGGCAATGTGTGGTGTGAATATAATGCAGAGAAATCGTAGTTTGGAAGTTAGGAGGAGGTGCAGGATTACCAAAACTGTTGTCCAGAGGGCTGAGGAAGGGTTGTTGAGGTGGTTCGGACATGTAGAGAGAATGGAGCGAAACAGAATGACTTCAAGAGTGTATCAGTCTGTAGTGGAAGGAAGGCGGGGTAGGGGTCGGCCTAGGAAAGGTTGGAGAGAGGGGGTAAAGGAGGTTTTGTGTGCGAGGGGCTTGGACTTCCAGCAGGCATGCGTGAGCGTGTTTGATAGGAGTGAATGGAGACAAATGGTTTTTAATACTTGACGTGCTGTTGGAGTGTGAGCCAAGTAACATTTATGAAGGGGTTCAGGGAAACCGGCAGGCCGGACTTGAGTCCTGGAGATGGGAAGTACAGTGCCTGCACTCTGAAGGAGGGGTGTTAATGTTGCAGTTTGAAAACTGTAGTGTAAAGCACCCTTCTGGCAAGACAGTGATGGAGTGAATGATGGTGAAAGTTTTTCTTTTTCGGGCCACCCTGCCTTGGTGGGAATCGGCCAGTGTGATAATAAAAAAAATAAAAAAAATATATGTATATACATATATATACAAACAGAAAGATAGAAGGAAGGCTCGAGCCGTGGCCTTGGTAGTGACGGGTCCAGCTCTTTATCGCTGAATTACGAGGCTTTTAATAGGAAATATCTGGAAACTGAACTTATGTCTCTGTCTCTGCCAAAGGCACCAACTGTGGCACTGCTGCCTCTTTCCCACAGCCCAGCAGCTTTCGCGGAAAATCTATCCTTACCTCCCCCCCTCAAAGCCACATAATCTATGCACTCAGTTTAAGTGATAAACGACTGTAGATATATAAGTAGAGAAATGGACGGGAGGCTCGAACCATGGCCCTCGTAGTGGCAAGTTCAGCCTCATAAGGGACGGATAGTGTAATAAAACATTTACCGGGACCTCAGACGTGTTTTTCGTTGGTCAGTTATCTACCTTAACTTTGACTGTTGTGGATCGCATCTTGGGAGCAGTTGTGCACCTTAAAAATGCGGGGGGGGGGGGATAATATAGATACTGATGATAGTATTATCTACCTATTTTATTTAGACTTTATAGAACGAGATGATGTAGAATACAGCTTCTAGCCTGTCCATTTAACTGTGTATTTAAAAAAGACTCCCTCTTTCCTTTTTCAAACCATGCTTCCTTGCTTCTCTTCCTCCCTCCCTCCCTGCCTTCCTCCTCAAATTACTCCTCCTTCATTTCTTTACTTCTTATTTCCATCTTTGGATTCTTCGATCCCCACTTTCCTACTTTCTCCCCCTGTCCCTCTTACACTGCGTTCCTTCCTTCATTTCTAACTCCCTACATTTCTCCTCTCCAACCCTTCTGGCCTGCCTTTCTGCCTCCCAGAGCAAGTAACAGGAGAAACACAGAAATGGTTGGACAATTCAATTTTTATTCCAAGTTAATAAATTTATGACATACTAGGGAATGTTCTGCAGAGGTATTCTAGAATTGGAGATTTATGATGGAGGTATTCCAAAAAATTACGCGGCCTAGCTATGGCCGGGGCCGCGGGGGGCGCTGACCCCCTGGAACCCCCCCAGATATACTCCTTCAGGTATACGGAAGAAGTAATTCAAAATGACTCACCAAATCGTAAAACACAGTTGCAAAAACGAATCAGAGAACGAGTGGACCAATGGTTAAGCGGACTGGCCTGCGAGTTTTACAACTCTCCTGTCACGGGTTCGAACCCCAGCCCTTTCTGTGATCTGATTAGGAATCATAAAAAAAATTGAAACTAAAATTCAAGTCCTACAGTCCTAGAATAGAGATTTTATTGCTGGTCGTAAGAGGTTAGAAATTTAAGAACTTTTTTCGCCCGGGATCTAAACTTTATGAATAGTATTTCTGGATTAGGAAATTCGAACAGAGGAATTCGAAGTTTAAGGAGAAGTGTTTACTGAGTCTGAAACACTTCTCCTTTCTTGAATTCCTGTTCCTTGTTCGATTTACAATTGATCGTATAAATTCCCATAAAATTAGTTTCGTTTTTTTTTTAATTTACAACTTCTAGTAATTATACTTCTAGTAGTTTACTACTTCTAGTAATTCTTTCACTGCTACCCTTACTCTTTACTTCTACCACTACTACTACTATTGCTACTGCTACCATTACTACTACTACAACTATCTCATTGTTAGTAATTCCACTGATGCTACCATTACTACTAATGCTACTACTACCACCAATTCTACGACAACTACTACAACTATTTCTACTCCTACTGTTACTACTATTGTTTATACTACTACTACCACTCACTCTTCTTCCCCTCTCCCTTCCGCAGTGCCTTCTAGGATTCTGTACTTTTTCTAGCTTTAGTTGTGACTTGACAATCTTTCAAGACGGACTGAAACGTCGTCTTAAGGATCTTTTCCCAAGTTCGGGTTATTTGTGTTTGACATTATTGTTTAACTGTTTTAATGAATTGTCTTCTAATTTGCTCTGTTGGTTATAATTAGTGCATTTATTGATTCTCTCTCTCTCTCTCTCTCTCTCTCTCTCTCTCTCTCTCTCTCTCTCTCTCTCTCTCTCTCTCTCTCTCTCTCTCTCTCTCTCTCTCTCTCTTTACACAGGGTTTGACAAGGTTAAGGATCCCTAGCTTTATTGACAAGCTATTTACAGGTTAAGGATTCCTAACTTTATTGGCAAGCTAAGAGCTGTTACCTACATCAGCTCATTTGAAAGCATTTTTATTGTTATGAGACATACAGGTAGGGAACAGGATGAAGTTGGAGCCATCTGTGGGCCAGCATTTTCATTTGATCAGCTGACTTTATCTCGTTGACATCATTATGCTGTACAAATGTGTTCCATACTCGAGTCATCCTGGGTATATATGATCTCAAATGGAGTGATGTTCTCTAGAAGGGTACAGCCAGAGTGATGTTGCTGCTCTCTCTCTCTCTCTCTCTCTCTCTCTCTCTCTCTCTCTCTCTCTCTCTCTCTCTCTCTCTCTCTCTCTCTCTCTCTCTTTCTCTCTCTCTCCTGTAGATCTCGAGTTAATTACTTGTCTAACTTTTTCTCTTCTTAATCTTAGTTAAGAAGTTAATACGAACATGTTGCCTGCGGTGTTCTCTGAGGCTCGCAATGCAAGCGTCTGGTGTGTGTGTGTGTGCGTGTGTGTGTGTGTGTGTGTGTGTGTGTGTGTGTGTGTGTGTGTGTGTGTGTGTGTGTGTGTGTCTATGTGTGTGTGTGTGTGTG
>NC_091308.1:13472746-13480246 GCF_038502225.1 Cherax quadricarinatus
GAAGAAATACTTCCTACTATCTCTCTGACTCATTTGTGTCTTCAACTTCCAATTGTGGCCTCGTGTTTCTGTGTCCCCTCCCTGGAACATCCTGTCTTTGTCCACCTTGTCTATTCCACGCAGTATTTTATATGTCGTTATCATGTCTCCCCTGACCCTCCTGTCCTCCAGTGTGGTCAGGCCGATTTCCCTTAATCTTTCCTCATAGGACATTCCCCTTAGCTCCGGAACTAACCTTGTCGCAAACCTTTGTACTTTCTCTAGTTTCTTGACGTGCTTTATCAAGTGCGGGTTCCAAACAGGTGCTGCATACTCCAGTATGGGCCTGACATACACGGTGTACAGTGTCTTGAATGATTCCTTACTAAGGTATCGGAATGCTGTTCTCAGGTTTGCCAGGCGCCCATATGCTGCAGCAGTTATCTGATTGATGTGTGCTTCCGGAGACATGCTCGGTGTTATACTCACCCCAAGATCTTTCTCCTTGAGTGAGGTTTGCAGTCTTTGGCCACCTAGCCTATACTCTGTCTGTGGTCTTCTGTGCCCCTCCCCCATCTTCATGACTTTGCATTTGGCAGGATTAAATTCGAGAAGCCATTTGCTGGACCAGGTGTCCAGTCTGTCCAGGTCTCTTTGAAGTCCTGCCTGGTCCTCATCAGATTTAATTCTCCTCATTAACTTCACATCATCTGCAAACAGGGACACTTCTGAGTCTAACCCTTCCGTCATGTCGTTCACATATACCAAAAATAGCACTGGTCCTAGGACCGACCCCTGTGGGACCCCGCTCGTCACAGGTGCCCACTGTGATACATCATTACGTACCATGACTCGTTGTTGCCTCCCTGTCAGGTATTCTCTGATCCATTGCAGTGCCCTTCCTGTTATATGCGCCTGATGCTCTAGCTTCTGCACTAATCTCTTGTGAGGAACTGTGTCAAAGGCCTTCTTGCAGTCCAAAAAGATGCAATCAACCCACCCCTCTCTCTCTTGTCTTACTTCTGTTATTTTATCATAAAACTCCAGAAGGTTTGTGACACCAACGTCAAAGACCTGGGAGTGATTATGTCGGAGGATCTCGCCTTCAAGGACCATAACATTGTATCAATCGCATCTGCTAGAAAAATGACAGGATGGATAATGAGAATCTTCAAAACTAGGGAGGCCAAGCCCATGATGACACTCTTCAGGTCACTTGTTCTATCTAGGCTGGAATATTGCTGCACTCTAACAGCACCTTTCAAGGCAGGTGAAATTGCCGACCTAGAAAATGTACAGAGAACTTTCACGGCGCGCATAACGGAGATAAAACACCTCAATTACTGGGAGCGCTTGAGGTTTCTAAACCTGTATTCCCTGGAACGCAGGAGGGAGAGATACATGATTATATACACCTGGAAAATCCTAGAGGGACTAGTACCGAACTTGCACACGAAAATCACTCACTACGAAAGCAAAAGACTTGGCAGACGATGCACCATCACCCCAATGAAAAGCAGGGGTGTCACTAGCACGTTAAGAGACCATACAATAAGTGTCAGGGGCCCGAGACTGTTCAACTGCCTCCCAGCACACATAAGGGGGATTACCAACAGACCCCTGGCAGTCTTCAAGCTGGCACTGGACAAGCACCTAAAGTCAGTTCCTGATCAGCCGGGCTGTGGCTCGTACGTTGGTTTGCGTGCAGCCAGCAGCAACAGCCTGGTTGATCAGGCGTTGATCCACCAGGAGGCCTGGTCACAGACCGGGCCGCGGGGGCATTGACCCCCGAAACTCTCTCCAGGTAAACTTCAGGTAAACAGGATTTGCCTTCCGTGAATCCGTGCTGGTTGGCATTTATACTCCTGTTCCGTTCCAGGTGCTCCACCACTCTCCTCCTGATAATCTTCTCCATAATTTTGCATACTATACACGTCAATGACACAGGTCTATAGTGTGTGTGTGTGTGTGTGTGTGTGTGTGTGTGTGTGTGTGTGTGTGTGTGTGTGTGTGTGTGTGTGTGTGTGTGTTTGCGTGTGTGTATATACTCACTTATTTGTGCGTGTGTGTGTATATATATTCCTAAGTTGCTTTTGCAACTTAGGGTTCAAGACTTAATTTAACTTAATTAAGCTTAAGCGGCTTGGGTCTGACATTTCATTGTCTTAATTCTCTGTAAAAGATTAATAAAAAAAAAAGGTGGTGACTTTCAAGATATCCAGTGTAGCTAGCAGCTGAATAAGCAGATTAATGTTATGGGTTCTTTATTTTATGATCTATGAAGTGTACATATAGGTATAGTTACAGGGCTGCACCAAACTTGTAGGTTTAGCGCTTAGTTCTGATTATAATAATAATATAGGTACAGTTGTGTGTGTATATATATATATATATATATATATATATATATATATATATATATATATATATATATATATACATATATATACATATATATATATATATATATATATATATATATATATATATATATATATATATATATATATATATATATATATATATATATATATATATATGGAGGTACCACCTCTATAACTGGACTGGGGACCCTCATCCTCGGAGAAGACAATAAACGTACCTCAGGGAAAACTCAAGGTTCTCCCCGGAGCTATTTGAATATTTTCTTCTCGTACCACCCCTATATTTTATATTCTATATGAAATTTTATTAATAGACAGAATACATTGACAGAAAACACAAACATGAATACATTGGTACAATATATCAAAGATTATGAATCTCCTCCAGCTCCTCCAAAGCCGGACGCGAGCCAAGTATGCAGAGAGCATTTTCCCTCTGGATGGCCATGCTGAGGCGCTGGAACATGAAAGTGGCTGCCATTGGGTCCCTGGTGGTGTCGATGAGTCTGGAACCCAGTTCTTTAAGGAAACATGTGGCATTTTTTCCCAAAGATCCCAAGGTCTCTGTTCCCACTGAGACAAATTGATACTATTGGCTTATGCCTCTTACTTGCTGATCTTGTACTCCTCCCTGTGATCAGCAGCTCCTCCCTGTCGCCCAACACTGTGATGGATGTAGGTGTCAGCCAGTGTGGACATAGGTATAGCCCCATGCAGAGAGCTTGCCATTCTTCCTAGGATAGAGGGTGATCCTGTCGGGGCGGTTTGCTGGGTTGCAGGTATCGTTGGCTGCTAGTGATCGGGGCTCTCGTCTGGGCATCCAGCTGTAGCAAGGGTTCTCTTTATGATGTCGTTGACTTCATTGTGTCTTGCATGCCAGCCCTTGGTTTTGGAACAGTTAAGACCATGTAAACCATATTGGTTGGTTTGCATATCGCCGCAACTACACATATATTCCGTGTGAATTGGGACAGCAAGGCGCAGAACCACTGCAATACGGAGGGTCCTAGGGCGTGTTCCCATTGCCGAAATGGGAACTGTTTGGAGGAAGTCCCCGGAGTGAGGTGCGCTCACAGCTTGAAGATGGGCAGTCTCCCTGTCTGATGTTACAGCCCTCAGCATGTTAGCAAGCACCTTTTCAACGATGGGGTCATCCCAACTTGACTGTAGGCCAGTGCTGTACTAGATTTTGGTGCTTGAGCAGCAAGAGTCTCCCATTCAGTCATGGCACTGGCATAGCTAGGGTCCTGTATTCCTGCTGAGTCACTGAGGTTGTCCAGAAGAATTTGTTTTATTAACTGATTTGATGCTATGGAAGAGGATAGGAAAGCTGGTAGGGCAATCTGGGAGGATTTGGGCACTCTCAGCCCCCCAAGCCTGACTGGAAGTGAGTCTTGCAACCACTGTCCATCTTCGATGGAAAGATTCAATACACCCTCTAGCATGGTTTTAAGGAGAGAGTCATATTCCTTGAGTTTTGGACTGCTGAAGGCTGGGGAGCATCTCAGGAAGTCGGTAAGTTTTGAGATTGACAGGCACCTGGTGAGTATGTAAAAGGCATCATGTGTATCGATGTCTTTCATCCTGCCTTCCATCGTTCTGAGGTCTGAGATTTTTTTTTCTAGGATCAGATCGATGACATTGGGCCCAAGAGGAGCACCAAGGAGAATACTGTTGGCTGGATCAATGGTTTGTGCTCCTGGTAAAACAGCACTAATGTTCTGGATCATCTGTCGATTGGTAAAAACTATTTCACATTTGGTGGGGTTTAAAGATAGGACCAGGCTTTCTCCCATGTCTTTAATTTTTCTGATGTCCTATAGGAGTGCCAGCTAGGGTACCATCATCCAAGAACCAGATATTGAGCTCATTGGAGAGCGCTTCTGTGACTTCCTTGATGACCAGAGAGAATAGAAAGTGGGTGAGAGGGTCCCCCCTATTGCACACCCTCACATGAGTCAATTTAATGGTCCCCAAACAATAGTTTAGAAGTCACATTATAACACGATTCCGTGAAGGGAAAGAGGGAAGGGAAGTATCTAGAATGTGCGTGGAGAGAAGCATCTCTTCTGACTAAGTTGAAAGCGTTGGTACAGTCCAATTTGATCAAGGCTTTTTCATCGGACATGTTGTTGATGTATATTCGTGATGCGTGGGCAGCTGCTTCACAACCTTGTTGAGCACCAAAACCGAGATGAGTTGGTTTCAGCAATGAGGCAGCCTCCTGACTCACCATTCTTACTGCAGCCTTGGCGACTAGGCGCCGAAGGGTGTTTTCCCCACTGCAATGGGCCTGATTCCTCCATCCTTCTTCCGGAGGGCACACAGTAAGGCACCAAAGAAAAGGGGGTCTAATGGCCTCTGGGACACTTCCAGCCAGGAACACATTGGGAAATTTGGTGAGTTGAGACAGCAACCTCTCTGAAACATCACTAAGTGCTGGACTGAGCATTTGTTTTAAGTGTTGTGGCCTTAAACCGGTGAAACCTCCTGATGAGCCCTGTGGATATGACATAGCAGCTTTATGCACATCAGCATCCTGTAAGGGTAAATGTTCTTCACCTGCTGCAATGTCAGAGAGGTCAATGTTGGTACTGGGAGCCCTGGGTGGATGTTTGTCCTTCAGGGCTTGTGCCGTACTAACGTCCTTAGGAGCGATGGTATCCTCACTGGTTATAATTTGGGCTTTGATTTTCGAGGCGTCAGGGGTCCTGTTGTTGGCATTTGCTCGGCGGGTTTGTCTCCCTAGGGGGGAGACGGACGAGGTTGTCATCTCTAGGAAATGCATTTATTGCCCTAATAACATATGTTGCTAGTGATTTGCCCCTCCTTGGTGGGACAGCCAGACAGGCATTACCAAATAACAGTAGGTTGTGCCAGGATCCGTTGTTTGCAAGAGCATCGTTGACTTTCTTCAAGAGGTCAGCGAATTGCGAATTTGCAGTTACCGCAAACAAGAAATACAAGATGCAAAACAACCACAGTGGGAGTTGAATGATAGCTCTAGGCCTGTCGTGCTGCCTTCAACACATTAGGATGTTCCAGTGTTGCAGAAATGAGTAAGAGATCTCAGCAGATTCATTCAGAGTGAAGGAAAATAACCACTGTA
Source organism: Cherax quadricarinatus (assembly GCF_038502225.1). NCBI lineage: Eukaryota > Metazoa > Arthropoda > Malacostraca > Decapoda > Parastacidae > Cherax > Cherax quadricarinatus. The sequence goes on from NC_091308.1 coordinate 13,478,219, forward strand.
AAAAAAAAAAATAGTGAATTTCCAAGCAAGCACTTTCGTGATTTCTCACATTATCAAGGAACTGTTAAAGTGATAGGACAGCAGAAGGCTTATAAGGCTGAGATATCTCACATACGACCTCACACATGACCTAGCATGCTGAGCGTGGGAGTGTAGTGAAGATTTGGTCAACTCGCATGTCAAGTAAAATTTATGAGTGACATGTCAAGCATAGGTTAAATTCTTCACAAATTCTATTAATTATAAATTAATCTAACTTATATAACCATGAACTAATATTCGTATTTTTTTATGAAACTTGGTTCTGTTATATTTCTGTCAGCTATGGACTTGCTTAATACAGCAGTCTCGGCCTTTTGAAAAGCAATTGAGTGGTTAAACTCTCTCACATGATTAAACAGAGAAGTTCTAATACTATATTTATGTGACTTGTAGGTTTAGCGCTTCTTTTTTATTATAATAATGCTGTATTTATGTTGTTGTAACCTTAGTTCAAGGCTTTTTCCAGTTTGTAATAAACTTTATTGCATTTTTTGCAAGGAATCTTATAGACATAGCCATCATCATCAGCTGCTCTTCTCTGCCAAGAGCAGAGAAAGGCAGCAGACGATGTGCCAGGAAGGACCAACTTTGCTCAAGGAACTCCTCCAGATGCAACCTTGACCCCTTTCCAAGCTGGACCAACTCTGGGTCAGCCCCTACATCCCCGGTACTATCAACCTACTATCAATTCACTACCGTTATGCATGTATGCAATTTGCATACTTGTGTGCCTCTGATGGGTGGTGTGGTATACGTCATTATATGAATGTCATGAATAACACAACACACACACACACACACACACACACACACACACACACACGTGGAGGGCTAAACACGTAATGGGCATGACAAGAGAGAGAGAGAGAGAGAGAGAGAGAGAGAGCGGAGATAAAGAACAAAAAGGCACAATACCGTGACTGGAACAATACACAGATAATCCGCACATAGGAGAGAGAAACTTATGACGACGTTTCGATCTGTCTTGGATCATTCAGAAGTCACTTGTGAATGGTCCAAGATGGACAGAAATGTCGTCTTAAGCTTTTATGTGCGGATTATTGTATATGGAGAGAGGAGATGATAAGTAAGCAAGATTCGACTTGTACTTTCCGCAGGTAAATCTGACATAGGTGAAATAAAATATGAGAACACACTGAGTGCTAGTCACCATGCGATTCTGAACATCAGTTACCTAGTGGAACTAAAGTCAGTGGGACATACAGTAGGTAGACAACAAATAAAGCCAGACTTCAGAAATGAGAATTTTGAGGAATTAAGAGACTTCTTCAATGTAGTGAACTGAGACAGTGAATTGGAAGCCAAGTCAGTAGATGAGATGATGGTTGAAAAATACAAAGAAAATGAGGAGGCCTTCATCCTAAGAAGATACAGAAACATCAAAGACAAAGAGAATCATTGGTTCAACCAGAAATATAGGGATACGAAAAAAAGAAAGTGTAAGAGACTGGGAAAATACAGAGGAAAAAAGAAGAGACGAGAACAGAGAAGTAAGCAGATTGGCCGGAAATGAATATGCTAGGATGAGAATGGAGGATACGAGACAATTTTACTATGACGTAGTAGCAAAGGCCAAGTCTGAACTGATATTAGTTCACAGCCACATAAGAATAAAAACGACAATAGAGGACCAGGTAATTCGACTGAGGAAATAGATACCAGGGTAGTGCTTAGTGTATTACCTCTTTACCACTAAATAATCAACAATGCTCTATTATAAGAAAATGTATTAAAATTTATGGCTTTTATAAACTTTGAGATAAAACTCTGAATATGTAAATATAGTTTGTAAAGAATTATAATTTTTCAAGCTACTAATAGTATTCCATTTTTATAGAGATTTACATTAATGTAATGTGGTTTATTTTAATGTGATTATTATTATTGTTATCATTATTATTATTATTATTATTATTATTATTATTATTATTATTATTATTATTATTATTACTATTATTATTATTA
>NC_091308.1:13485246-13497746 GCF_038502225.1 Cherax quadricarinatus
ATGGAATATGTAGCAATAAAATGCAAGGAGGCTGAGGAGAGGTTTGTACCCAAGGGTAACAGGAGTAATGAAAAAGCCAGGATGAGCCCATGGTTTACCCAAAGGTGCAGGGAGGCAAAAACCAAGTGTGCTAGGGAATGGAAGAAATATAGAAGGCAAAGGACCCAGGAGAATAAGGAGAACAGTCGTAGAGCCAGAAATGAATATGCACAGATAAGAAGGGAGGCTGAAAGACAATATGAAAATGACATAGCAGCGAAAGCCAAATCTGACCCGAAACTGTTGTACAGCCACATCAGGAGGAAAACAACAGTCAAGGACCAGGTAATCAGGCTAAGGAAGGAAGGAGGAGAGACAACAGGAAATGACCGGGAAGTATGTGAAGAACTCAACAAGAGATTCAAAGAAGTGTTCACAGAGGAGACAGAAGGGACTCCAGAAAGACGGAGAGGTGGGGCACACCACCAAGTGCTGGACACAGTGCACACAACCGAGGAAGAAGTGAAGAGGCTTCTGAGTGAGCTAGATACCTCAAAGGCAATGGGGCCAGATAACATCTCCCCATGGGTATTGAGAGAGGGAGCAGAGGCGCTATGTGTACCCCTAACAACAATATTCAATACATCTATCGAAACAGGGAGATTGCCTGAGGCATGGAAGACAGCAAATGTAGTCCCAATCTTTAAAAAAGGAGACAGACATGAAGCATTAAACTACAGACCAGTGTCACTGACATGTATAGTATGCAAAATCATGGAGAAGATTATCAGGAGAAGAGTGGTGGAACACCTAGAAAGGAATGATCTCATCAACAGCAGCCAGCATGGTTTCAGGGACGGGAAATCCTGTGTCACAAACCTACTGGAGTTCTATGACATGGTGACAGCAGTAAGACAAGAGAGAGAGGGGTGGGTGGATTGCATTTTCTTGGACTGCAAGAAGGCGTTTGACACAGTTCCACACAAGAGATTGGTGCAAAAACTGGAGGACCAAGCAGGGATAACAGGGAAGGCACTACAATGGATCAGGGAATACTTGTCAGGAAGACAGCAGCGAGTCATGGTACGTGGCGAGGTGTCAGAGTGGGCACCTGTGACCAGCGGGGTCCCGCAGGGGTCAGTCCTAGGACCAGTGCTGTTTCTGGTATTTGTGAACGACATGACGGAAGGAATAGACTCTGAGGTGTCCCTGTTTGCAGATGACGTGAAGTTGATGAGAAGAATACACTCGATCGAAGACCAGGCAGAACTACAAAGGGATCTGGACAGGCTGCAGAACTGGTCCAGCAATTGGCTCCTGGAGTTCAATCCCACCAAGTGCAAAGTCATGAAGATTGGGGAAGGGCAAAGAAGGCCGCAAACGGAGTACAGTCTAGGGGGTCAGAGACTACAAACCTCACTCAAGGAAAAAGATCTTGGGGTGAGTATAACACCAGGCACATCTCCTGAAGCGCACATCAACCAAATAACTGCTGCAGCATATGGGCGCCTAGCAAACCTCAGAACAGCATTCCGACATCTTAATAAGGAATCGTTCAGGACCCTGTACACCGTATACGTTAGGCCCATATTGGAGTATGCGGCACCAGTTTGGAACCCACACCTAGCCAAGCACGTAAAGAAACTAGAGAAAGTGCAAAGGTTTGCAACAAGACTAGTCCCAGAGCTAAGAGGTATGTCCTACGAGGAGAGGTTAAGGGAAATCAACCTGACGACACTGGAGGACAGGAGAGATAGGGGGGACATGATAACGACATACAAAATACTGAGAGGAATTGACAAGGTGGACAAAAACAGGATGTTCCAGAGATTGGACACAGTAACAAGGGGACACAGTTGGAAGCTAAAGACACAGATGAATCACAGGGATGTTAGGAAGTATTTCTTCAGCCACAGAGTAGTCAGTAAGTGGAATAGTTTGGGAAGCGATGTAGTGGAGGCAGGATCCATACATAGCTTTAAGCAGAGGTACGATAAAGCTCACGGCTCAGGGAGAGTGACCTAGTAGCGATCAGTGAAGAGGCGGGGCCAGGAGCTCGGACTCGACCCCCGCAACCTCAACTAGGTGAGTACAACTAGGTGAGTACACACACACACACATACATAGTTTTAAGAAGAGGTATGACAAAGCTCAGGAAGCAGAGAGAGAGAGGATCCAGTAGCGATCAGTGAAGAGGCGGGGCCAGGAGCTGAGTCTCGACCCCTGCAACCACAATTAGGTGAGTACAATTAGGTGAGTACACACACAGGGACAAGGGGTCACAACTGGAAGCTGAAGACTCAGACGAGTCACAGGGACGTTAGGAAGTATTTCTTCAGTCATAGAGTTGTCAGCAAGTGGAATAGCCTAGCAAGTGAAGTAGTGGAGGCAGGAACCATACATAGTTTTAAGAAGAGGTATGACAAAGCTCAGGAAGCAGAGAGAGAGGACCCAGTAGCGATCAGTGAAGAGGCGGGGCCAGGAGCTGAGTCTCGACCCCTGCAACCACAATTAGGTGAGTACACACACACACACACAGACACACACACACACACACACACACACACACACACACACACACACACACACACACACACACACACACACACACACACACACACACACACACACACACACACACACACACACATACATAGTTTTAAGAAGAGGTATGACAAAGCTCAGGAAGCAGAGAGAGAGAGGATCCAGTAGCGATCAGTGAAGAGGTGGGGCCAGGAGATGAGTCTCGACCCCTGCAACCACAATTAGGTGAGTACAATTAGGTGAGTACACACACAGGGACAAGGGGTCACAACTGGAAGCTGAAGACTCAGACGAGTCACAGGGACGTTAGGAAGTATTTCTTCAGTCATAGAGTTGTCAGCAAGTGGAATAGCCTAGCAAGTGAAGTAGTGGAGGCAGGAACCATACATAGTTTTAAGAAGAGGTATGACAAAGCTCAGGAAGCAGAGAGAGAGGACCCAGTAGCGATCAGTGAAGAGACGGGGCCAGGAGCTGAGACCCCTCAATTAGGTGAGTCAATTTTGATGAGCTGGAGAGAGAAGATAGCCCTGGGAACACTTCACTCTGGAGGTCCCAGCAGTGATGTATAGAGTACGACGAGAGCAATAGAGCGATGGTTGACACACTGGCTAGAGTGGCCAGAAGAGCTCATGCATGCAGGGCAGCTCCTGATCATGGGTGACTTTAACCACAAGGAGATAGATTGGGAGAACTTGGACCCACATGGGGGCCAAGATACTTGGAGGGCTAAGATGATGGAGGTGGTACTGGAGAACTTCATGTACCAACACGTAAGGGACACTACAAGAGAGAGAGGAGAGGATGAACCAGCAAGGCTGGACTTAGTATTCACCTTCAGTAGTGCAGATATCGAAGACATCACATATGAAAGACCCCTTGGGGCCAGTGACATGTGGTTGTAAGCTTCACACAGTAGAGCACAAGTGGAGGGAGAAGCAGGAAGGCCAGGACGAATGAAGCCAAACTACAAGAAAGGGGACTACACAGGAATGAGGAACTACCTGAACGGGGTTCAGTGGGACAAGACTGGCACAGTTAATGAGATGATGGAATATGTAGCAATAAAATGCAAGGAGGCAGGTTTTACCCAAGGGTAACAGGGAGTGAAAAAGCCAGGATGAGCCCATGGCCCAAAGGTGCAGGGAGGCAAAAACCAATTAGAAGAAATATAGAAGGCAAAGGACCCAGGAGAATAAGGAGAACAGTCGTAGAGCCAGAAATGAATATGCACAGATAAGAAGGGAGGCCCAAAGACAATTGGACATAGCAGCCCAAATCTGACCCGAAACTGTTGGCCACATCAGGAGAAAACACAGTCAAGGACCAGTAAATTACCGGGAAGTAAAGAACTCAACAAGAGATTCAAAGAAGGTCACAGAGGAGACAGAAGGGACTTGGGGCAAGTGCTGGACAAGTGCTAGTTCTGAGTGAGCTAGATACCTCAAAGGGCAATGGGGCCAGTATGGGTATTGAGAGAGGGGAGCAGAGGGATGTGGAAACAGGGAATTGCCTGAGGCATCAAATAGTCCCAATCTTTAAAAAAGGAGACAGACATGAAGCATTAAACTAAGAGGTATGACATGTAAAGCTGTCAGGGACGGGAAAGCTGGAGATGACATGGTGACAGCAGAGACAAGAGAGAGAGGGGTGGGTGGATTGCCACTGCAAGAGGCGTTTGCTCCACACAAGAGAACTACAATGGATCCTCAGGAAGACAGCAGCGAGTCATGGTACGTGGCGAGGTGTCAACCTTGACCAGGTCCCGCAGGGGTCAGTCCTAGGACCAGTGCTGTTTCTGGTATTTGTGAACGACATGACGGAAGGAATAGACTCTGAGGTGTCCCTGTTTGCAGATGACGTGAAGTTGATGAGAAGAATACACTCGATCGAAGACCAGGCAGAACTACAAAGGGATCTGGACAGGCTGCAGAACTGGTCCAGCAATTGGCTCCTGGAGTTCAATCCCACCAAGTGCAAAGTCATGAAGATTGGGGAAGGGCAAAGAAGGCCGCAGACGGAGTACAGTCTAGGGGGTCAGAGACTACAAACCTCACTCAAGGAAAAAGATCTTGGGGTGAGTATAACACCAGGCACATCTCCTGAAGCGCACATCAACCAAATAACTGCTGCAGCATATGGGCGCCTAGCAAACCTCAGAACAGCATTCCGACATCTTAATAAGGAATCGTTCAGGACCCTGTACACCGTATACGTTAGGCCCATATTGGAGTATGCGGCACCAGTTTGGAACCCACACCTAGCCAAGCACGTAAAGAAACTAGAGAAAGTGCAAAGGTTTGCAACAAGACTAGTCCCAGAGCTAAGAGGTAACACACACACACACACAAGACACTGTACATTGTGTACGTCAGGCCCATATTAGAGTATGCAGCACCAGTTTGGAACCCACACCTGGGCAAGCACGTCAAGAAATTAGAGAAAGTACAAAGGTTTGCAACAAGGCTAGTTCCGGAGCTCAGGGAAATGTCCTACGAAGAAAGGTTGAGGGAAATCGGACTGACGACACTGGAGGACAGGAAGGTCAGGGGAGACATGATAACGACATACAAAATACTGCGTGGAATAGATAAGGTGGACAGAGACAGGATGTTCCAGAGAGGGGACACAGAAACAAGGGGTCACAATTGGAAGCTGAAGACTCAGACGAGTCACAGGGATGTTAGGAAGTATTTCTTCAGTCATAGAGTCGTCAGGAATGGAATAGCCTAGCAAGTGATGTAGTGGAGGTGTCGGTATAGCTACTGAATTCCCCTATACGTATACTTGTGTATATTGTAGATCGTATCATCCATGTATATATTTAGGCTCCCTTTCAGTAGGCTCAGCGACTAGCATGTGTGACGTCACGTGATGCGCATGTGTGCATGAGAATCCCTGTAACTCCCTCAGTTCTCCACGCTTAGGTCTACGGCCAACACAGGCAGTCTGGGCCCCCCCCTTCTCACACTCTGCAATATAAGTGTTACCATACAACAAGTGTGTTTAACTCCAACCATCACATCTCCACGAACCCTTCCCAACAGAGGCAGGAACCATACATAGCTTTAAGACGAGGTATGACAAAGCTCAGGAAGCAGAGAGAGAGAGAGAGAGAGAGAGAGAGAGAGAGAGAGAGAGAGAGAGAGAGAGAGAGAGAGAGAGAGAGAGAGAGAGAGAGAGAGAGAGAGAGAGAGAGAGAGGACCTAGTAGCGATCAGTGAAGAGGCAGGGCCAGGAGCTGAGTCTCGACCCCAGCAACCACAATTAGGTGAGTACAGTTAGGTGAGTACACAGACAGATGTACAGACCACAGTGGCAGCAAACAGACCACAGTGACAGCAAGCAGACCACGTCAGCTCCCTGACGGAAAATGTGAATTCCCTTCTACTTCAACACAAATGGCAACATATTATAATTGTTGGTGACATCAAACAACATCTTTTACAATGTGTTTTTAATGAATCCCTTGCAGTGTTCGGCATGAGAAACTTTGTTGATTTCCCTACTCACATCTTTGGCTCCTCCCTCCGTCAAGTAGTGAATGATCTGTGTTAAGGCATAGTCACTTGCCAAACCCTTGGCTATGTTGGACCATTTGTACCACAAGGCCGTCTTTACGACACTGAAGATATCAACAGAACGAGGTGAAGAATCTACACGCACAACCTGGCTGTGGGAAAGAGGAAACTGGCCGGATCTTTGCTCCGAACTCGCTGCCTCCGATTGGAATGCTCTTCTCCAAGGTGGCGTTGATAACCAAGTGAATGTTTTCACTGAACATATCGTTAATCTCCAACATAAATGCATACCTCACCTACAGTATGTGATAAAGCCTTCAGATTAGACTTGGCTCGGCTTTCGTTGTCGAGAGGCCGCCTCTGCTACGTATAAGGCTAGGAGAAGGAATAAGAGGCATCCCACTATCTGTAACAGGAACCTGCATTGGCAAGCCTGTCGGCAAATGAAAGTAGTCCAAAAGTGGCCCTTCTCTACATGGGAGGCTGGCTCAAAAACAAAACCAGCATCACGTAGGGTGGGCTACAAAACTTGGTGGTCCTTGGTTCTATAAATCTACAGGGTGGGATCACCTTTACTAGCAGTCAGGAGAAAGCTGACCTCTTTGCCTGCAAGAACTGTTTCAAAGTTGTCAGAGGTGACAATAAGGCAGAATGAAGTTTATCTTATCCTGGACCAAGAATAGGCTGTGGGCCCAGATAAGGTGAGCCCAAGATTGCTGAATTGATGTGCAGACCAGCTAGCATCACCGTTAACTCGCATCTATCAGCACTACCTAGCACAGAGTAAATGACCTTCTCTGTGGAAAGACGCAAATGTAGTCCCTCATCGCATAAAGAACAGAGCGGAAATTAGTACCTACAGCCCTATGTCACTCCTGTCAATCACTGGCAAGATTCTTGAAACAATAATCTCGGCAGACGCCAGCGCTTTTCGACTAACACTCGTTTTTTTGTGACCGTCAATATCGCTTCAGAAAAGATCACTCTGTTGCACATTTGCTGTTAAACCTTTCCCACTATGTGGCATCAAAGTATGGCACCAAAGGCTCTTGGCAAAACTGCAAGAACTAGGAGTTGCTGGCTCTACACCATGCCTCTTTAGTGATTACTTACAAGGTAGATCTCTAAAAGTAGTCCTCAACGGAACAGCATCAAGAAGACTCTATTGACTCCAGTGTTTCACAGGGAAGTGTTCATGGACCATTGTTATGAAATGCCTACTTCGATAACTTTCAACTCATCCCAGAATCACATGCATTAGCAACTGAGGAAATGCTAGCTATTCTCAATTACTTCAATCACCATCTTACAGCTATATTAGCCTGGGGAAAACGGTGTGGAAAACATTTGCTTCTGAGAAAAAACAGATGGTGATGGTCTCTAGCCACCATGCTGGTAATGACTTCTTGACAGAATAGAGAACAAACCAAGACGATTCTTCACTCGTTTGGACCCGGCCTGGACAGAGATGTCATTTCAGCAGAGCTTTCAACACCAGAGCGATGTGGGTGGCCTTGGTGTTATGTACAAGAACAGTCAATGTTCTTAAGGTACCACACTTGGCTCCGCTTCGTGATCAGCGAGAAGAGTGTTCCTACAAAATAAAAAGGGCAGCGAACAACAACTGCGGTCTGGTTTCACCCTTCTCACTTCATCTGAGATCATTCATTCCTAGAATAACTTGAGTCTGGAACATGTTCGCACAGCATTGTTACATCGATAATATAAAATCAGTTGACCACATGAAATCGCTGGCCTACAGATGGCTCCAACTTCATTCTGTTCCCTATTTGAATGTTTCATGACAGTGAAAAGGCTTTCAAATGATCTGAGGGAGGTGCAACTCTTGGCTTGTAAACAAAGTTATGATCTCCTACCCTAACTCTGTAAAAACATTGTGTAAAAGAGAGAGAGAGAGAGAGAGAGAGAGAGAGAGACAGACAGACAGACAGACAGACAGACAGAGAAACAGACAGACAGGCAGAGTGAAAAGGGGAGAGAGAGGGGGGAATTGAAAAACAGAAACGTGTCTGTTTGAAAGCTAATACCACAAAGCAATCCCAAACTGTCAGCAGTTGAAGCGACCATCGTGCGGTCTGACAGCTCCACGCAGGACGAAGGTAATCGGCTTCGCTAGTACCACTCAGGACAGCTTGAGTGCATGGAGTAGGACCCCAGTGCTGCAGGATACTCTCGAGTGTCAGAGTGGCATTAGTGACAACACAAGAGCGGACTCACAACACTATTAATACTCGCACCTGATTCATTTGTAGTAAATTCTCTCTCTCTCTCTCTCTCTACAAGTGAATCAGGTGCGAGTATTAATATATATATATATATATATATATATATATATATATAAATATATATAAATATATATATATATAAATATATATATATATATATATAAATATATATATATATATATATATTTACCTGGAGTTTACCTGGAGAGAGTTCCGGGGGTCAACGCCCCCGCGGCCCGGTCTGTGACCAGGCCTCATGGTGGATCAGGGCCTGATCAACCAGGCTGTTACTGCTGGCTACACGCAATCCAACGTACGAGCCACAGCCCGGCTGGTCAGGTACCGACTTTAGGTGCTTGTCCAGTGCCAGCTTGACGACAGCCAGGGGTCTATTGGTAATCCCCCTTATGTATGCTGGGAGGCAGTTGAACAGTCTTGGGCCCCTGACACTTATTGTGTTGTCTCTTAACGTGATAGTGACACCCCTGCTTTTCATTGGGGGGATGTTGCATCGTCTGCCAAGTCTTTTGCTTTCGTTGTGAGTGATTTTCGTGTGTAAGTTTGGTACTAGTCCCTCTAGGATTTTCCAGGTGTATATGATCATGTATCTCTCCCGCCTGCGTTCCAGGGAATACAGGTTTAGGAACCTCAAGCGCTCCCAGTAATTGAGGTGTTTTATCTCCGTTATGCGCGCCGTGAAGGTTCTCTGTACATTTTCTAGATCAGCAATTTCACCAGCCTTGAAGGTGCTGTTAGTGTGCAGCAATATTCCAGCCTAGATAGAACAAAAGACCTGAAGAGTGTCATCATGATAGGCGTCAAATTTTTATATTGTGCAACTGTTTTAATAATTTTTTTACAGCTTCCAGTTGTGGTGCCATTCAAGTGAGTTCCTTAATGCTGTTGGTGGATCTACCTTCCTCTTCCTCGCACCAAACCTGATTACCTGTATGACTTCTATGGGTTTAGCTCTTTCCCATGAATATAATACTAATTTTCGTGGCACACACCACATCCATCTCTAGAGGTTATTCTGTTGATCAAAACATACATTTTTTTGGTACGTCTTGGCCTTGCTTATAATTGCATACTTGTATACATAAACAGTACTTGTGACTTTTACAAGTTAAAAAATAAACTAATCTGTTGACTAATTAGCATCAAAAGTTTCTGTGAGTTGTTCCAGCCTTAGGCTCATTATTTAGTACACACTGAAATACAAGCTTGATAAAAAAAATCACTTACCGTTCCAAGCCCAAATTTTTACCTGACTTGGGAGACATTATTCACTTGAGAAGAGGGATTTTTTTCTTTGCTAAATGGGATAAATAATTTTTTAAAAGTTCTTGCATTGTTTTTATTTAAAAAAAAACATATTTTTATGATTATAGATTGCCACACAATCAATACATTAACTCCAAGTAAATCCAGTAAACTGCTCCAAATAAACTTCTTCAGTGACAACATCTGAGCTAAATGCAATAAAACATTTAGAGATCAGTTATATACTTTCTGACATAGTGGTGCTGCTTTAACGTTAACACAATGTCCATCATGCAGATAGTACTTGTTAGAATGAAACAGAAAGCAGCAGTTCTCTCCACGTCCCCCACTTGGCTCTGAAAGAATAGAGAAATTCCAAGCGCTTTCGTGACTACTCACATTATCAAGGAACTATGAAAGTGAAGCATCCAAGGAAGCTATATAAGGGGTCCGGCCAGCACCTCACTATCAGATCCCACAACGGTTAAACACGTGACACGCGGCGAGCCAACTTGGATAGGTCCCTTGCACAACTCACCCCCAAGCTATTCTACCCAAGAAAATTTAAAAATTATTTGTCCAGTGTATTATTATTAAATTCTTCCCAAATTCTATTAATTATAAATGGATCTAATTTATATAAACCAAAGGAAATATTCATATTATTGTGAAAACTGCTTTTTATGAAACAAGATTCAATTATATTCCTGTCGACCATGGACTTGCTTGATACTACTTTCTCAACTTTTTGAAAATCAATTGGATGGTTAAAATCTCTTACATGAATAAATAGAGCATTGGAATCTTGTCCAGTTCTAATGCTCTATTTATGTTGTTTTAATCTTAGTTCGAGATTTTTACCAGTTAGTTTTGATGTTACTTCCTTGTTTACGAAAGTTCTTGTTGATGATTTATTAAGTTTCTTATCTGAAGAACTCGTTAACTATGATTTACCATTGCCAGTTCCTACTATCATTAAACTTATTAAACTTTGCATTGTTGATGAAAAATTTGTATTTAATGATAAGTTTTACACTCAGAAGTTTGGTATGGCAATGGGAAATCCTCTTTCACCTGTTCTTAGTAACCTATACATGGAATTTTTTGAAACAAGGTTGCTTAACACAATCCTCCCTAATAGAGCTAAATGGTTCAGATATGTTGATATTTTGTGTCTTATGCCCAAAAATGTAGATATACACCATTTTCTTGGAAATTTGAATAGCTTAGCCCATTCTATAAACTTTACTGTTGAGTTTGAAGAAAATAACTCATTGCCTTTTCTAGATGTTTTAATTATTAAGGGTAATAATGAATTCAAATTTAAAATTTACAGAAAACCTACAAATAACTGTTCCTATGTCCACTATTATTCCTCGCATCAAGATAGAGTCAAACTGTCTGTTTTCTCATCAATGTTTTTGAGAGCTTTACGAATTTGTAGTCCTGAGTTCATAGATGAGGAAATATCCAAAATTTATGAAATAGGTAATGATTTAAAATACCCAAGAAATGTAATTGATAAATCTTTTAACGTTGCTAGAAACACTTTTTATAATCCAAAAAGGGGCAACCAGCCTTATTCAACTAAAAATATGTTGGTTCTCCCTTACCATGAAAACTTGGTTGATATGCCTTCTCTTCTTAAGACTTTTAATATTAAAGTTGTATTCAAAAATCTTGATACAGTAAAAAAAACTTTTGATAAAGAATTCCCCCCAAAATGCTGATGGATGTGTCTATAAGATTCCTTGTAAAATTTGCGATAAAGTTTATTACGGTCAAACTGGTAAAAATCTCGAACTAAGATTAAAACAACATAAATATAGCATTAGAACTGGACAAGATTCCAATGCTCTATTTATTCATGTAAGAGATTTTAACCATCCAATTGATTTTCAAAAAGTTGAGAAAGTAGTATCAAGCAAGTCCATGGTCGACAGGAATATAATTGAATCTTGTTTCATAAAAAGCAGTTTTGACAATAATATGAATATTTCCTTTGGTTTATATAAATTAGATCCATTTATAATTAATAGAATTTGGGAAGAATTTAATAATACACTGGACAAATAATTTTTAAATTTTCTTGGGTAGAATAGCTTGGGGGTGAGTTGTGCAAGGGACCTATCCAAGTTGGCTCGCCGCGTGTCACGTGTTTAACCGTTGTGGGATCTGATAGTGAGGTGCTGGCCGGACCCCTTATATAGCTTCCTTAGATGCTTCACTTTCATAGTTCCTTGATAATGTGAGTAGTCACGAAAGCGCTTGGAATTTCTCTATTCTTTCAGAGTGGTTGTTTTGCATATATATATATGTATATATATATATATATATATGTATATATATATATATATATATGTATATATATATATATATATATATGTATATATATATATATATGTCGTGCCGAATATGTAAAACTGGTCAATTAGCAAGAACTCATTTAAAATTAAGTCCTTTCTAAAATTTTCTCTTATACGTTTAAAGATACATTTTTTTTCATTAATGTTAATGTAAAAAAATTTAATTTTGCACCAAAAGAATCTTAGAAAACTTGCCTAACCTTATTATAACAAGAGCAATTTATTTTAGCCTAACCCAGTTAAATATATTTTAGATTTGTTTACAGTAATTTAATACTAACCAAACACAGTGAAATATATTTTTTTCGTTAGGTTCAGAATGATTTTGGCGAAATTATTGCATACACAAATTTTCACTTGTCCTATATGGCAAGATGAACGTTGCTATTTAAGCCAAGATCGCAAATTCTGCCTATTCGGCACGACATATATATATATATATATATATATATATATATATATATATATATATATATATATATATATATATATATATATATATATATATATATATATATATATGTATATATATATATATATATATATATATATATATATATATATATATGTATATATATATATATA
>NC_091308.1:13502746-13545246 GCF_038502225.1 Cherax quadricarinatus
AGAAGTTGATGTCCTTGGGGTGAAATTTGACTTCAAACTAACCATGAAGAACCATGTTGTAAATCTTGCAAAGAAGGCAGTCAGGAAGCTTACTGCACTTCGCCGTATCTCGCATCTGCTTGACAGTAGGAGTTGCAAGATCCTGTACGAGGCACAAGTACGCTCACACCTTGAGTATGCTCCACTTTCTTGGTTTGCCTGCCCCCTTCCCCCTCTCATCTGCGACTGCTTGACAGAGAAGAGAACTGAGCAAGACGTCTCATCTCTCGCCTGGACCCATCCTGGATAGATCTGTCATTTCAGCAGAGCCTTCAACACAGGAGGGATGTGGGTGGCCTTACTGTTATGTACAAGGCCAATATTGTCAAAGTACCACACTTGGATCCACTTCGAGGACAGCGTGAAACAAGGTTTTATGCCACAAGACGGGCAGAAAGCAGCAACTTCACTCTGGCTGTACCCTTCTCCAGAATATCACTTCATCTGAGATCATATATACCCAGGATGACTCGAGTATGGAACACATTCGTACAGCATAATGATGTCAACGAGATAAAGTCAGTTGATCAAATGAAAATGCTGGCCCACAGTTGGCTCCAACTTCATCCTGTTCCCTACTTGTATGTCTCATAACAATAAAAATGCTTTCAAATGAGCTGATGTAGGTAACAGCTCTTAGCTCGCCAATAAAGTTAGGAATCCTTAACCTGTAAATAGCTTGTCAATAAAACTAGGGATCCTTAACCTTGTCAAACCCTGTGTAAAAAAAAAAAAAAAAAAAAAAAAAAAAAAAAAAAAAAAAAAAAAAAAAAAAAAAAAAAAAAAAAAACAAAAAAGTTAGAAGGGTATAGGAAACGCCCCTCGGCATACCAGTGCCCATAACCAGAAGGGTGAATATTATAGCATTAGATAAATCCCTCAAGCATTGATATTGTTATAACCTAAACAAAATTAACGTCCTAAAAATAACAAAATCGGTCATATTCTGTTATGATATCAGTAACTTTACATACATAAGTATATAAGGAGAGCTATCATTCTACTCCCCCTGTGGTTGTTTTGCATCCTGTATCGCTTGGTGTGCGATGTTTGATAACTGCCACGTTACGTTAGTTCAGGCTGCTATTACAATATCAGTACTTGTGGGCTTTTTCTAATGTTATAATATTCAACCTCTCTGGCTATGAGTACTGGTATGCCTGGGAGCATTTCCTATTCCTTTATCTCTCTGTCTCTGTTTCTGTCTCTCTCTGTCTCTGTCTCTCTGTCTCTCTCTCTCTCTCTCTCTCTCTCTCTCTCTCTCTCTCTCTCTCTCTCTCTCTCTCTCTCTCTCTCTCTCTCTCTCTCTCTCTCTCTCTCTCTCTCTCTCTCTCTCTCTCTCTCTCTCTCTCTCTCTCTCTCTTTATCTATCTTTCTCTCTCACTCACTCCCCCAGTATTGGGCACCCCTGCTTAGGCGAGATTCAAATTCAATTCAAATTCAAAGTTTATTCTCTATAAAGATTACAATGTTGAATTTACAGAATTTGGTTGTTGTGTGGTTTACATGTAGTTAAATAATGATTACAGAGTGTACCACTAGAACGCCTAGCATGGCTAGGCATTTCGGGCAGACTTAGTTTAATTCTTTATTTTAAAATATTACAGATTATGAGGTAAGATGGTATTATGGCTAAGTGACTAAATACTAGTTTGTGAGTTTAGCAATGTGAATGCTTTTGTTTTGGCACAGTACATAGTTTCAGTATTGGAGTATCATAGGATTCATTATTTTAAGATTGAGATTAATATTTCTGTTTATGGTCAAATGGGTGAGTGAGTGTAAGTGTGAACCACCAGGTGGTATTCGTGTAGTTAGCTGATGGGGTTTATCAGGGAGATAAGATGTTTTCTAATGGTAGTTTTGAAGGTGATGAATGTGTCTGCAGTTCTAGAGTTCTCAGGTAGGGTGTTCCAGACATACATTGAATTTTTGTAAAGGTTTAATCGGACATGGGGAATGTCGTAGAGATGTTTGTGTCTGGTGTTATGCCTGTGGGTTCTGTCACAACTATCAAGAAAGCGTTTTAGGTCAAGGTTGATATTGGAGTTTAAGGTCCTGTAGATGTAGATTGCACAGTAGTAAGTGTGGATGTACTGAACAGGGAGTAAGTTTAGATCTATGAAGAGTGGGGGGGTGTGTTGCCAGGGATGGGATTTAGTGATTATTCTTACTGCAGCTTTTTGTTGGGTTATTATTGGCTTTAGGTGTGTTGATCCCCAAGCACAAATAGCATAGGTGAGGTATGGATAATTAAGTGAGTGGTATAGTGTGAGAAGGGCATTTTGCGGCACGTAGTATCGTATCTTGGAGAGGATCCCAACTGTTTTGGATACTTTTATGGTTATGTGTTGGATATGGGTGCTGAAATTCAGGTTGTTGTCAAGGTATAGGCCTAGGAATTTGCTTTCATTATGTCTGGTAATTAGAGTGTTGTCGATCTTAGTGTTAATTTGTGCATCTCCTGCTCTGCTACCAAACATAATATAGTAGGTTTTGTCAGTGTTAAGCGTAAGTTTATTGGCTATCATCCAAGTCGATATTTTGATCAGCTCCTCGTTAACAATGGTGTTGAGGGTGGCAAAATTAGGGTGAGAGATGACATAAGTCGTGTCGTCAGCAAAGAGAATGGGTTTCAGGTGTTGGGATACGTTTGGAAGATCATTGATGTATATGAGGAAGAGCAGGGGACCAAGGACACTTCCCTGCGGAACTCCAGTATCAAGTGGCCGAGTTGTTGATGCTGTGTCTTTAATGGTAACATACTGATTCCTATTAGTAAGGTAAGATTTGAAATAAGCAAGCGCATGGCCTCTTATACCGTAATGGTCAAGTTTGTGGAGTAGGATGTCGTGGTCTACTGTGTCAAAAGCTTTTCTTAGGTCAATAAAAATTCCTAGTGGATATTCCTTATTTTCCAATGCTGTGTAAAGCAGATCTAGCATTTTTATGATTGCATCATTAGTGCTTTTATTTTTCCTAAATCCAAATTGGCAGGGGTTGAGTATGTTTTGTGCTGTTATAAATGAATGTTATAAATGACATGCACAGATGACTGCCAAGAAATGAGTGAGATACTAAAGTCCCAATATGACTCAGTGTTCAGCGAGCCGTTACTCAGACTATGGGTCGACAATCCAAATGAATTCTTTATGAACGAGACCAAAAATTTGGTCATCTCAAAAATCTCTGATATTATCCTAACACCACAAGAATTTGAAAAGGCAATAAATGACATTCCCATGCTCTCTGTCCCAGGCCCAGACTCATTGAACTTCGTGTTCATCATTGCGAAAAGGATTTAGGAGTTCTGGTTAGCAGTAATCTAAAACCAAGACAACAGTGCATTAGTGTTCGCAATAAAGCTAACAGAATTCTTGGCTTCATAACTAGAAGTATAAATAATAGAAGTCCTCAGGTTGTTCTTCAACTCTATATATCCTTGGTTAGGCCTCATTTAGACTATGCTGCTCAGTTCTGGTCACCGTATTACAGAATGGATATAAATGCTCTGGAAAACGTACAGAGGAGGATGACAAAGATGATCCCATGCATCAGAAATCTTCCCTCTGAGGATAGACTGAGGGCCCTGAATCTGCACTTTCTCAAAAGGCGTAGAATTAGGGGGATATGATCGAGGTGTATAAATGGAAAACAGGAATAAATAAAGGGGATGTAAATAGCGTGCTGAAAATTTCCAGCCAAGACAGGACTCCCAGCAATGGGTTCAAGTTGGAAAAATTCAGATTCAGGAAGGATATAGGAAAGCACTGGTTTGGTAATAGAGTTGTGGATGAGTGGAACAAACTCCCGAGTACAGTTATTCAGGCTAAAACGTTGTGTAGTTTTAAAAATAGGTTAGATAAATACATGAGTGGGTGTGGGTGGGTGTGAGTAGGACTTGACTAGCTTGTGCTGCTGGGTCTGGTGCAGTGCTCCATCCAGATTGGGTGGGTCATTGGGCTAATCCGGGGGGGGGGGTCATTGGTCTTATCCGGGGGGGGGACATGGACCTGCTCCGCATGGGTCAGTAGGCCTGTTGCAGTGTTCCTTCTTTCTTATGTTCTTATGTTCTTATGAACTGCAAGAAGCCCCTGTCACGTGCCTTCAGCATTCTATGGAGAGGGAGCATGGACACAGGGGTCATCCCACACTCACTAAAAACAACATAGCCCCACTTTACAAAGGTCTCAGTAAAGCAGTTGCAAAGAACTACAGACCGATAGCACAAACATCCCATATCATAAAAATAAATTACACAGCCCAGGGCAACACGGGTTTAGAGCAGGTCGCTCTAGTCCCAGCTACTGGACCAATATGACAAGGTCCTGGATGCTATAGAGGATAAACAAAATACAGATGTAGTATACACAGACTTTGCAAAAGCCTTCGACAAGTGTGACCACGGTGTAATTGCGCACAAAATGCGTGATAAAGAAATAACAGGAAAAGTTGGTAGATGGATCTATAACTATAGTAAACAGAGTAAAGTCCGAGGCAGCTACGGTGAAAAGTTCTGTTCCACAAGGCACAGTACTCGCTCCCATCCTATTCCTCATCCTCATTTCTGACAGACAGAGATGCAAGCCATAGCTCCGTATCTTCCTTTATGGATGACACTCTAATTGTCATGACAGTGTCCTTCATCGAACACACCGCAAGACTCCAAGCGGACATCAACCAAATCTTCAAGTGGGCCACTCGAAACAATATGAAGTTCAATGAAGAGAAATTTCAACTACACAGATACGGAAGATTGTAGATGGTTCAGAGAACCGACACGTGTCGGTTCTCTGAACCATTGATCTACAATCCTGTCAGACACTGCAACTTCTTGGGATCTTAATACTTGGGAATTCTTCGCTTGCTTAACCCTTGGGCACGACCTACTTCCACATTGAACAAATGTGACACCACCTATGACTGCTGCACCTCTCCTGCCTACGGTTTATAAGCTCCTTCTCCGCACTTATGCCGTATTCTATTCAAGATTGATGGACTGACCACATCGACTCAAGGCTGAGGGACTGATTACCTCATTCTCCTCCTGTTCTTCAAGATTCTCCTTTGTATGGACTGATGAAGCCACTATGTGGCGAAACGTTTCCTCAATAAAGATACCCAAGAGTTGCACATGTGTCTAATCAGATACGGAAGACTTGAGGAAATTAAAACTGTATCAGGGTATACAACAAATTCTAACCATACGATTGAGCGAAAAAGTAATGTGAAAGTCCTGGGAGCGATAATGTCAGAGGATCTCGCCTTCAAAGACCACAACAATGTATCTACCGCATCTGCTAGGAAAATGATAGGATGGATAATGAGGGATGTCTAACCCATGATGACTCTTCAAATCGCTTGTTCTCTCTAGGCTGGAATACTGCTGTACACTAACTGCCTTCTTCAAGGCAGACGAAATTGCTGACCTGGAGAGTGTACAAAGAACTTTAACGGCACACATAAGTACGATAAGGCACCTAAATTACTGGGAATGATTGAAGTCCCTTGATTTGTATTCCCTGGAATGCAGGCGAGAGATACATGATAATATACACTTGGAAAATCCTAGTGGGATTAGTATTAAACTTGTACACGAAAATCACTCCCTATGACAGCAAAAGACTTGGCAGGAGATGCAACATTCCCCCATTGAAAAGCAGGGGCACCACGAGTACACTGAGAGACTACACAATTAGTGTCAGGGGCTCAAGACTGTTCACTTGCCTCCCAGCATACATAAGGGGGTTTACCAATTGACCTCTGGCTGACTTCAAGAAGGCACTGGACAGGCACCTAAAGTCAGTACCTGACCAGCCGGGCTGTGGTTCGTACGTCAGTTTGCGTGCAGCCAGTAGTAACAGCCTGGCTGATCAGACCTGGTCTCAGACCGAGCCGCGGGGGCGTTGACCCCCGAAACCCTCTCCAGGTATCACTCCAGTACACATTCACCCATATCTGTACCTCTCCAAGTACCCGGCACTCATCCTGACTCCCTTCTTTACCCACACACCTCACATCATCTCCACTCCAGCAATTACACAACTCCCACATTATCCTGAAGTCACTCCTGCTCCCACCTCAAGCCTCTCAATTATATTCTCAGACCAATCCAGTTGGTGCCTTCTCAGCAAATGGTCATGTGATATGAGGAAGAAATAGTGGCTCCATAATTCCTGCAGCCTGGCGGCAGAGCGCCCATTACCATGGCCACAACACTCCAAAAACTGCTGACTTTCAAGAGAAGAGAAAGAGGAAGACAAAGAGTTAAAAGTTGTAGGTGGGTCAAGAGTCAGAAGAGCAGGGAGGGAGGAAGAAGATGTAAGATGAGTGTGTGTGTGTGTGTGTGTGTGTGTGTGTGTGTGTGTGTGTGTGTGTGCGTACTCACCTAAATGTGGTTGCAGGGGTAGTCATTTCTTCTGGCCCCGCCTCTTCACTGGTCGCCACTAGGTCCACTCTCTCCCTGCTCCATGAGCTTTATCATACCTCTTCTTAAAGCTAAGTATGGTACCTGCCTCCACAGCCTCACTTTTGAGATTATTCCTCTTCCTGACTGCTCTATGGCTGAAGAAATACTTCCTAACATGCCTGTAAATCATCTGTCTTCATCTTCCAATTGTGACCCCTTGTTGCTGTGTCCCATCTCTGGAACATCCTATCTCTTTCCACCATGTCGATTCCTCTCAGTATTATATATATCTTTATCATGTCGTCCCTGTCCCTGTCGAGTTTTCTTAACTTCTTTTCGTAAGACATGCCTCTTAGCTCCGGGACTAGTCTCGTTTCAAGCCTTTGCACTTTCTCTAGTTTCCTGACGTGCTTGGCCAGGTGAGGGTTCCAAACTGGTGCTGCATACTCCAATATGGGCCTGACGTACACGGTATACAGGGTCCGGAACGACTCCTTGCTTAGATGTCGTAATGCTATTATTAGGTTCGCTAATCGCCCATGTGCTACAGTAGTTATTTGGTTAATGTGCGCCTCCGGGGATGTGCTCAGTATTATACACACTCCAAGATCTTTTTTCTTGAATGAAGTTTGTAGTCTTTGGCCCCCTAGATTGTACTCTGTCTGCGATCTTTGCCCTTCCCCGATCTTCATGACTTTGCATTTGGTGGGGTTGAACTCCATGAGCCAGTTGCTGGACCAGGCCTGCAGCCTGTCCAGATCCCTCTGTAGTCCTGCCTTATCCTCCTCCGACTGAATTCTCCTCATTAACTTCACATCGTCTGCAAACAGAGATACTTCTGAGTCTGTTCCTTCCGTCATGTCATTTACAAATACCAAGAACAGCACCGGTCCCCGGACTGACCCTTGTGTGTGTGTGTGTGTACTCACTTAATTGTACTCACCTAATTGTGGTTGCAGGGGTCGAGACTCACCTCTTGGCCCCGCCTCTTCACTGACCGCTGCTGGGTCCTCCCTCTCCCTGCTCCATGAGCTTTGTCATACCTCGTCTTAAAACTATGTATGGTTCCTGCTTCCACTACATCGCTTGCCAGACTATTCCACTTCCTAACAACTCTGTAGCTGAAGAAATACTTCCTAACTGTGTGTGTGTGTGTTCAGCTACACATGCTCATTTACATAGCAGTGGAACTGAGCACACTAAAGCTAAGGAAGTGACCACCTCAAGCATACTTCTCGTCTATGCCGAGGATTGATGACTTTATATCTATATCTCCACGACTTTTGCTGTCTCCTCTCTATTCGACTGAAGAAGTTTACCAAACAAAAAAAAGTCTGGTTAAGATAGATACCAAACTGCAACACATGTGTCTTGCTCATCTATCTGTCGATAAATGTAGTGAGAGCTTCCACACCAAAAAAGGCCTTATAATGTCTTTTGCGACAATTAACTTAGAATGAGGCCAGGTCCCTTGGATAATGGTAATGGGGAATTTGCAAAATGGTAAAGAAGCCCCTCACTAAAAGGTGAATGCTCCTTTAAACCGAGAGGAGCATCTTTAAGAGGTAAAGGACCCCATGTTATATGGTTGATGGACCCTAAAATATTAGAAGGGTTCTTTATTAAAAGTTGAAGAACTCATTCGTAAATGGTTGGTGAGCCCTTTAAGGTAGACTGACTCGTTAAGTGAGATATGAAAGAGCTTCTCTTTAAGCAGGAAATGCTTACCTTTAAATAGTAAATTGTCCCTCTTTAAAGAGCGATAGTGCACTCTTATTAAGTAGATTAGACATTTTTAAACTAAAAAAGAAGTTATTTAATTTTGAAGGGTCTTTTGCTGAGTGCAAAGCAAATTCTTTGCTAACTAAGAAACCCCTCATTATGTAGCGATATTCCTCTCATTAATTCAAGAACAGTCCTTATTAGCTCACTTGTTGAATGATCAAATTCCTTATGTGAGAAATGCACATGGATTTTTCATGTCTTAAGTGTAAGTTCCAAAGAATTATTTACAATCAGCTCGTGAAGGAAGGACAGAAAGACTTTGGTACAACAACGTCATTTTCTCCTTCCTCGATGATGTTAGACAAAATGATTGTTTCTAGTGGATCGCTCGTCTGCTTGGCAGTATGTTTTTCTCTGGCACACAGCCGTGAACCTGTTTTTTTTTTATTGGCAATAAGCGAGCAGGTTTTATAATATGAACTTCTAGCAGATATCGTAGTCCCCGGGTGAGCGTTGATCACTCAGGGTGGAACGTGGTTGGAACCTCTGTGAGCTGCTTAACTGAACACGATCAATTTAAAGCAGCGGCATATACTGCAAATGTGTTTCGTTTGACGATATATACCTTTCTGCTTCTATGAAATCGAAATATTCATGTTATTTCTCTTGTATGGTTCCGCAAAACTTAAGAACATATTTGCAACGACTATCTCTTAAAAGATCAGTACAAGTAATAACTCCGAGTGAAGTAGGCTACTCGTCCCCCGTAATCTCCTGAGAGTGTCGTCAGTCATGTCCAGGAAAAAGTGGACGGATATTTCATCAGAGATACTCTGCTCAGTTGTCGGAACATGACGTGGGAGTTGCATTAAAATAATACAATTCTGTATTGTAAAGTAAAGTGACACTGTCAAACTTTTTAATTTAAAATAGTTAATGTAAACATTAAATACTAGACCATATCTTTAAACTGGCAATCTTCACCCTAATGTAAGTGAAAATAAAGGAATAAAAGCTAAGCTTGAAATATATATCACTCTAAACTAACATGATTGACTATAACATTAAAATAATGTTCAATGTAATTTTACTTCAGACATTATTTTTTCATTTTCCTGCCTTTGTCACAATAAATTAGCCAGAATCATTTAATTAAAAATATACTTATGATGGCGTTAAATATTCGTTACATTCCTTATATCTACTATATTTTCCGAAAAAACTCGTATAACGATACCTGTTCATCTTTTGAGACTATGAGTTGTATTGTTTTTGAAAGCACATGATTTTTAATGTGTTACTTATTTTCTTCAGCATCAACCTCTGTTAATGTCTTCCTCCAGTATTCTCGATATTCTTTATTTTCAATCATGTCACAAGGATAAATTGCGCATTTTCATAATCTTATAGCATGATGATGGGATGTAGATGGAATATTTTTTGACG
The DNA here is from genome assembly GCF_038502225.1 of Cherax quadricarinatus. Taxonomy (NCBI): domain Eukaryota; kingdom Metazoa; phylum Arthropoda; class Malacostraca; order Decapoda; family Parastacidae; genus Cherax; species Cherax quadricarinatus. Next base: position 13,512,366 of record NC_091308.1, read on the forward strand.
TCTTATGAGGAGCAGAAAGTTCATTCATTGTTCCCCGAAGATCAAGTGTATCAGCTGCTGTCGAGGCCTTGTTTCATAAATACCGTAAAACTAAAACTAAAAAAAAAAAAAAGACTTGCAGTTGAAAATAGTATGAAGGACGAATTTTACCTTCACCTAAGAGCGCAGTAATTATCTAACTTCATTCTCTGAAGTTTAGCTTCTGAATTCTATTTTCAGTATTTTTTCCTGAAACACCCTTGATGGTTCTTAATATATTTTCTTCTCTGATGATAACTATTATTATTATTATTAAAGATTAGCCGGTATTCTCCCGGCCCGGGCCTTTTCCAAGTGGTGCCCCGGCCTTGGCTCCCTCTTTAGGGAGTGTCTGAGACCTAAGTCTCCCATGGGAGGAGGCACAAGTACCTCCTCATCTTTAGGACCAACTGTCCCCAGGCCTAGCCCCAAGCTAGGCCTCTCTGGTCTGTCATCCCTGCCCCAAGGGGGCTAATGGGAATGACAGTCTTGTGAGCTGTAAGCTCGGGCTCAGGCACCTATCCTACCCTAGAAGGGTTAGGCATGGTGTCGATGATGATGATAACTATTTTCTTGCATGCTGTTTTTTTTTTTCTAAAAAAAAAAAAAAATTGGGTGTTATTATGGAAAACAAATTTTGTAAAACAAATTCTGCTATTATCAAAGTACCCAATGTTTTTTCTTATTTCTTAAATGCAAAGAATTTGCATTTTCTTTTTATTTTATCATCATCTTATACACTGTCTTTTCAGTTTAATATATACACATTAAATGACCCTAATTACTAATAGCCTTGAACGAATTAAACAGTTTCATAAATGTGTGTGTGTGTGTACTTACCAAATTGTGGTTGCAGGGGTCGATTCATAGCTCCTGGCCCCACCTCTTCACTAGTCACCATTGTGTGAGTTTGTATGTGTTATCCCTGAAAAAAATTAATGTAATACAAGCAACAGGAGAAACTTTCAAGGTTCCATCCCTTAGAGATTCGTGATTCCCCTCACGTGCGTTGTAAGATTGTGATGGACACCTCAAAACAGTCAGGTAATGGGGCCGCCTGATTGAGTTCCTCCTTCTCCTACCTTGAGAAATCTTGTTTTGTTATCAATGTCTCGCCGGTGCCTGGAGAGAGACAGAGACAGAGACAGAAACAGAGACAGAGACAGACAGAGAGGGTAAAGGTAGAAAGTTGAAAGTGAACATAGAAAAGAGTAATGTGATGAGGGTATCAAATTATTTAGATAAAGAAAAATTGGATATCAAATTGGGGAGGAGGAGTATGGAAGAAGTGAATGTTTTCAGATATTTGGGAGTTGACGTGTCTGCGGATGGATTTATGAAGGATGAGGTTAATCATAGAATTGATGAAGGAAATAAGGCAAGTGGTGCTTTGAGGTATATGTGGAGACAAAAAACGTTATCTATGGAGGCAAAGACGGAAATGTATGAAAGCATAATAGTACCAACACTCTTATATTGGTGTGAAGCTTGGGTTGTAAATGCTACAGCGAGGAGGTGGTTGGAGGCAGTGGAGATGTCCTGTCTAAGGGCAATGTGTGATGTAAATATTATGCAGAAAATTCGGAGTGTGGAAATTAGGAGAAGGTGTGGAGTTAATAAGAGTATTAGTCAGAGGGCTGAAGAGGGGTTGTTGAGGTGGTTTGGTCATTTAGAGAGAATGGATCAAAGTAGAACGACATGGAGAGCGTATAAATCTGTAGGGGAAGGAAGGCGGGGTAGGGGTAGTCCTCGAAAAGGTTGGAGGGAGGGGTAAAGGAGGTTTTGTGGGCGAGGGGCTTGGACTTCCAGCAAGCGTGCATGAGCGTGTTAGATGGGAGTGAATGGAGACGAATGGTATTTGGGACCTGACGAGCTGTTGGAGTGTGAGCAGGGCAATATTTAGTGAAGGGATTCGGGGAAACCGGTTATTTTCATATAACCGGACTTGAGTCCTGGAAATGGGAAGTACAATGCCTGCACTTTAAAGGAGGGGTTTGGGATATTGGCAGTTTGGAGGGATATGTTGTATATCTTTATACGTATATGCTTCTAAACTGTTGTGTTCTGAGCACCTCTGCTAAAACAGTGATTATGTGTGAGTGAGGTGAAAGTGATGAATGATGATGAAAGTATTTTCTGTTTGAGGATTTTCTTTCTTTTTGGGTCACCCTGCCTCGGTGGGAGACGGCCGACTTGTTAAATATATATATTGTGAGTGTGTGTGTACTCACCTAGTTGTACTCACCTAGTTGAGGTTGCAGGGGTCGAGTCCTAGCTCCTAGTGTGTGTGTGCGTGTGTGCGTGTGTGTGTGTGTGTGTGTGTGTGTGTGTGTGTGTGTGTGTGTGTGTGTGTGTGTGTGTGTGTGTGTGTGTGTGTGTGTGTGTGTGTGTACTCACCTAGTTGAGGTTGCAGGTGTCGAGTCCAAGCTCCTGGCCCCGCCTCTTCACTGGTCGCTACTAGGTCACTCCCCCTGAACCGTGAGCCTTATCATACCTCTGCTTAAAGCTATGTATGGATCCTGCCTCCACTACATCGCTTCCCAAACTATTCCACTTCCTTAGTACTCTGTGGCTGAAGAAATACTTCCTAACATCCCTGTGATTCATCTGTCTTCAACTTCCAACTGTGTCCCCTTGTTACTGTGTCCAATCTCTGGAACATCCTGTCTTTGTTCACCTTGTCAATTCCTCTCAGTATTTTATATGTTGTTATCATGTCCCCCCATCTCTCCTGTCCTCCAGTGTCGTCAGGTTGATTTCCCTTAACCTCTCCTCGTAGGACATACCTCTTAGCTCTGGAACTAGTCTTGTTGCAAACCTTTGCACTTTCTCTAGTTTCTTTACGTGCTTGGCTAGGTGTGGGTTCCAAACTGGTGCCGCATACTCCAATATGGGCCTAACGTACACGGTGTACAGGGTTCTGAATGATTCCTTATTAAGATGTCGGAATGCTGTTCTGAGGTTTGCTAGGCGTCCGTATGCTGCAGCAGTTATTTGGTTGATATGCACCTCTGGAGATGTGCCCGGTGTTATACTCACCCCAAGATCCTTTTCCTCAAGTGAGGTCTGTAGTCTCTGGTCCCCTGGACTGTACTGCGTCTGAGTTCTTTGCCTTTCCCAATCTTCATGACTTTGCACTTGGTGGGGATGAACTCTAGGAGCCAATTGCTCGACCAGGTCTGCAGCCTGTCAAGATCCCTTTGTAGCTCTGTTTGTGTTTGTGTTTGTGTGTGTGTGTGTGTGTGTGTGTGTGTGTGTGTGTGTGTGTGTGTGTGTGTGTGTGTGTGTGTGTGTGTGTGTGTGCAGCTTGTGTGTGTTACTGTGTCCAATCTCTGGAACATCCTGTCTTTGTCCACCTTGTCAATTCCTCTCAGTATTTTGTATGTCGTTATCATGTCCCCCCTATCTCTCCTGTCCTCCAGTGTCGTCAGGTTGATTTCCCTTAACCTCTCCTCGTAGGACATACCTCTTAGCTCTGGGACTAGTCTTGTTGCAAACCTTTGCACTTTCTCTAGTGTGTGTGTGTGTGTGTGTGTGTGTGTGTTCCAAACTGGTGCCGCATACTCCAATATGGGCCTAACGTATACGGTGTACAGGGTCCTGAACGATTCCTTATTAAGATGTCGGAATGCTGTTCTGAGGTTTGCTAGGCGCCCATATGCTGCAGCAGTTATTTGGTTGATGTGCGCTTCAGGAGATGTGCCTGGTGTTATACTCACCCCAAGATCTTTTTCCTTGAGTGAGGTTTGTAGTCTCTGACCCCCTAGACTGTACTCCGTCTGCGGCCTTCTTTGCCCTTCCCCAATCTTCATGACTTTGCACTTGGTGGGATTGAACTCCAGGAGCCAATTGCTGGACCAGGTCTGCCTCTCTCTGTGTGTGTGTGTGTGTGTGTGTGTGTGTGTGTGTGTGTGTGTGTGTGTGTACTCACCTCATTGTGGTTGCAGGAGTCGAGACAGCTCCTGGCCCCGCCTCTTCACTGATCGCTACTGGATCCTCTCTCTCTCTGCTTCCTGAGCTTTGTCATACCTCTTCTTAAAACTATGTATGGTTCCTGCCTCCACTACTTCACTTGCTAGGTTATTCCACTTGCTGACAACTCTATGACTGAAGAAATACTTCCTAACGTCCCTGTGACTCGTCTTCAGCTTCCAGTTGTGACCCCTTGTCCCTGTGTCCCCTCTCTGGAACATCCTATCTCTGTCCACCTTGTCTATTCCCCGCAGTATCTTGTATGTCGTTATCATGTCTCCCCTTACCCTTCTGTCCTTCAGTGTCGTCAGTCCGATTTCCCTTAACCTTTCCTCGTACGACATTCCCTTGAGCTCTGGGACTAGCCTTGTTGCAAACCTTTGTACTTTCTCTAACTTCTTGACGTGCTTGACCAGGTGTGGGTTCCAGACTGGTGCTGCATACTCCAGTATGGGCCTAACATACACAGTGTACAGTTTCTTGAACGATTCCTTATTAAGGTATCGGAACGCTGTTCTCAGGTTTGCCAGGCGCCCGTATGCTGCAGCGGTTATGTGGTTGATGTGTACCCCCGGTGATGTGCTCGGTGTTATGGTCACCCCAAGGTCTTTCTCCCTGAGTGAGGTCTGTACTCTTTGTCCACCTAGCCTATACTCTGTCTGCGGTCTTCTTTGCCCCTCCCCAATCTTCATGACTTTGCATTTGGCTGGAGTGAATTCGAGAAGCCAGTTACTGGACCACATGTCCAGCCTGTCCAGGTCTCTTTGCAGTCCTGCCTCATCCTCGTCCGATTTAATTCTTCTCATCAACTTCACGTCATCTGCGAACAGGGACACTTCAGAGTCTATTCCTTCCATCATGTCGTTCACATATATCAAAAATAGCACTGGTCCTAGAACTGACCCCTGTGGGACCCCGCTCGTAACAGGCGCCCACTGTGATACCTCTTCACGTACCATGACTCGTTGCTGCCTCCCTGTCAGGTATTCCCTGATCCATTGCAGTGCCCTCCCTTTTACATGCGCCTGATCCTCCAGCTTCTGCACTAATCTCTTGTGGGGAACTGTGTCAAAGGCCTTCCTGCAGTCTAGGAAAACGCAATCTACCCACCCCTCTCTCTCGTGTCTTACTTCTGTTATCTTGTCATAAAACTCCAGGAGGTTTGTGATACAAGATTTGCCTTCCATGAACCCATGCTGGTTTTCATTTATAATCTTGTTCCTTTCCAGGTGTTCGACCACTCTCCTCCTGATAATCTTCTCCATGACTGTGCACACAATACATGTCAGAGACACAGGTCTGTAGTTTAGTGCCTCGTTTCTGTTTCCTTTCTTAAATATGGGGACTACATTTGCTGTCTTCCATTTCTCAGGTAGTTGCCCAGTTTCAAGGGATGTGTTGAAGATTGTGGTTAGAGGCACGCACAGCATCTCTCTGTGTGTGTGTGAGTGTGTATGTACTCACCTAATTGAACTCACCTTATTGTGGTTGCAGGGGTCGAGACTCAGCTCCTGGCCCCCGCCTCTTCACTGATCGCTAGTAGGTCCTCTCTCTCCCTGCTCCATGAGCTTTATCATATCTCGTCTTAAAGCTATGTATGGTTCCAGCCTCCACTACATCACTTGCTAGACTATTCCACTTCTTGACAACTCTACGACTGAAGAAATACTTCCTAACATACCTTTGACTCATCTGAGTCTCAACTTCCAATTGTGACCCCTGGTTTCTGTGTCCTCTCTCTGGAACTTCCTCTCTCTGTCCACCTTATCTATTCTACGCAGTATTTTGTATGTCGTTATTATGTCTTCCCTAACCCTCCTGTCCTCCAGTTTCGTCAGGCCGATTTCCCTTAACCTTTCTTCGTAGGACATTCCCCTTAGCTCTGGAACCAGCTTTGTTGCAAACTTTTGTGCGTGTGTGTGTGTGTGTGTGTGTGTGTGTGTGTGTGTACTCACCTATTTGTACTCACCTATTTGTGGTTCCAGTCACCTCCGTCACTGGAGGTGACTGGGATAATTGATATTTCTACTGCAAGTACCCTAAACACCATAATAATACACCATAATAATCACCTCTATCACTATTTACAATCGCTATCATAACCAGCGCTTACAATACTACGAACACCGTCAACAAAATGTCTTCCGTCATCACCATCATCACCACCACTACCCGCTCCACCAGCACCACAATCCTCAACAGCGCCACTATCACCTCCACAATCACAGTCATCTTCATCGTCATTATGACCACTACCATCAGTACAATCACAAATACAGTCTTATCATCACCAGCATCAGTACCTCTACCACCACAGTTACCATAAACAACAGCACCAGTAGCTCATCCTTCAGTTTCCAAACTGAAAAAAATATTAAGCACTTTCACGACATTACAGAACCCTGTAATTCGTTACTATGAAGGAAATTCTGGTCAGGGAAGCGTGTTGCTTGGTTATCGTGTTATCGGGGACAGCAGACCCTATCCCTTTAAGTGACGAGGAATTAAGGAAATAAAGTTGGAAAGGGAAAGGGGTGATAATTAATGGAGAGAAAGAGAGAGAGAGCATATGTACATGTGAGTTCTTCGAAAATATAAAAGCAGAGAATTTTGATGTCCACACAGAGGCTGTCTTCTGAGAAGATAATCTGTTCCTGCAAAAGGACTCTTGTTACAGTTCACTACATTTATTAAAGGAAAAGTTTCTCCACGAGTGACTTCATCAGTCCTGATGCAGAGTAAGCTAAAACATTACACTAAACACTGAATAGTGCAGGTGACCTGGAGCGAGAGTGAGGAGAGGCAGGTGTGTCAGATTGAGGCAAATAGATTGGATAACTATAAGTGGGATTTGAACAAGGCCAGCCTAACATGGGCCTAATATGGACATAACATGGGGCTAACATGGCCCTAACATGTGTTTAACATGGACCTAACATGAGCCTAACATTGGATTTTCCAGGTTCTTTCTTCGTTCACGTGAGGCGGATCCTAACATGGATAATAATCTTCAAGCTAAAAGTTTGGAAATACTGAAGCTTCCAGACCTTTGCAGGCTTATGTCGGTTGTGGTAATTAAATCGGTTTCGATTCAACTTCCACCTCTGTCGGTAGCTTTCCCGGGTAACTAGCTGTGCCTCATTAAAATCCGTTGTGTCCACATTTATGCTTGTGCCATGCACAGGCGCTTTTGCGGTCATCCCGTCCGCAGGCGTTACTGTGCTCACGAACTCTCATGCCTAATGATCGAACATTTCTCCAACAAACTTCCTGAACTGGGGATTGTAGCTAAAATGAGACTGCGGTGTTCATCACCATTTCCAAGGCTGAGAGACTGATTACCTCATCTTTTGTATATAGGTATACAATCTTAACCTTATGTCCTTGTATTGTACTGATAAAGCCACTGGATGGCGAAACGTCTACCAATAAAGATGCCCAGATGTTGCGTATGTGTCTAATTCTTCAAAACTTTTTATGCTTAAGATGTGTTGAATTCTTGTTTTACATATCATATATTCTTAATAATTCTCATAAATTCGTTAAGCAGGAAAGGGTACTGGCAAATTCATGCTGATTTTCAGATATTAAATTATTTTCCCTCGAAAAATTTACTCATAATCGCCCTCAATACTTTTATTGTTTATTGTAAATTTACTTTTGTATTCCTTAAAAATTGAATTGACATTATCAGATTATCTGGTACTCCGCTCTTCGTTTATTGACGCTAAATATTACCGTTAAAACATATATTAGGAAATTCACACAGCTTTCTGACAATTAGTTCATCGAAACTAGTTTCTTTTGGTTTTAGATCAAAGTCAATAGATATTTGAATGGATCAGGATTAATTGGGTTTAAAGTCAGTCTACTACTACTACTACTACTCACCACCAGTCAAGGACACTTTAATTCCTGATATGAACACTTTAAATCCTAATATGGACCGAGTGTATGTGTGCGTGTGTAAGAGAGAGAGAGAGGGGGAGGGGAAGGTGAGAGAGAAAGAGAGGAAGGTGAGAGAGAAAGGGGGGGAGGGTAAGAGAGTGAGAAGAGAAGGTGAGAGAGAGAGGGGGGAAGGTGAGAGAGAGAGAGGGGAAGGTGAGAGAGAGGGAATAGAGGAAGGTGAGAGAGAGAGGGGGAGGAAGGTGAGAGAGAGAGGCGGAGGAAGTTGAGAGAGAGAGGGGAGGAAGGTGAGAGAGAGAGAGAGAGAGATCCTGGATAAGATAGACGAGAGCCTGGTGAAGGAGACCGAAAGGTTTAGAGGGACTGGTGAGAAAGATGGGAAATTGGGAAAAGATATGCGAGCCTGGGGACAGAACCAAGAGGCTGAAGAGACAAACAGGAGGCTGGGGTGAGAGAATGGGCAGAGCATCCGGGTAGAGGCACAAGTAAGTCTGTAATCTTCTTACCGTTGAGAGGTGATCACCGACCTCTGTGAGCCTGGCACTAATTCCGACGTCACATCCAAATCCTTAGTAATTGGCTGGATGTCCGCGGTTGAGTCTGCGGGTTACCATCTCTAAACTAGTTCCTCATTATTTCTGGTGTTTCTGATAAGAGCATCGCAACATGTAACTAAGGATTTTTTTGGAAACACATTTTATAGTTCAATCTATAAAGTCCGGGTGTTCCGTGTACTGCCAAAATAGTTATTTTTTGACATTGCATCCAGTTCTTTACTTAGCCATTGTACAAACTCGTGACAACAGCGGAGCGCCAGTCCAGGCCGTGTTCGATTCCCAGTGAAACTCAGATTACGAAATTTCAAACTCCTCTACCACTTGAAACTCCTACTACATGCAATAACACTGGTGTGCGTATGCTTGCTTGTGTGCGTGTGCGTGTCTGTGTACACATTAAACTGAGCAGGGGTCGCACAGCAGCTAAGGTATAGGGACAATCAAGGTTTATCAGAGTAAGGGAAAAGTGGCTCCAGTTCCGTGGATCAAGAGCCCTACATTGCGATCAAGGCACCCCTTGAAAGGGAGAAGATATATTATTATTATCGAAATCAAGTGTGGCGGTTGGAAACTAGCTCTTAGTTCATGCCTTCATTCATTTATGATTTGCCGGTACTTCCGGCCCGGGTCTTAGTTCATGCCTTTGCATTATAATTAACTGTAGTGGCAGACTTCCTTTATTTTTGTTCTTAAATACACTCCTTCCAAGTGTGTTTAATTTCTTCAGTATTTTCACACTCAAAGAATTACTCATGTCCCTCTAGCTTATTTGAACTTCTAGTTCATATTTACGTCCCCTTCCTCTGTTTCTGTTTATATCCTTTGCTTATTTCTCCGAGTTTTCTGGCTTTCTAGCAATGTCAAATCTAGCCCTCCAAGACTGTTCTATCCCTCGCAGATCTGGGACCAACCTAGAAGCAAACTTCCAAACTTTCTGGATTTTCTTTAAATGCTTGATGAGATGCGGGTTCCAAGTTGGTACCAGTGTCTTAAGTATATGTGGTACGCATTTTATGTGATTATAATGCCATGTTTTGGTTTCTGAAAGCTTTTGTGCATTATGTGTTAATAATAATAATGATAATAATAATAATAATAATAATAATAATAATAATAATAATAATAATAATAATAATAATAATAATAATAATAATAATAATAATAATAGATGTATTTCAATAGCTTTGCGATCTGAGAGGGTTATCTCCATATTCCAAAACACCAGTCCCCAGTGTCTCAGTTGCAATTCTACAGTGAGGTATAAATTGATGATACAGTTCAATATTAGCTTCGAATATTTGAAGGGAAACAAAAAAGGCATTCACAAGTCATTAATATTGAAATTAATAACCCAAACTCAGTAATAAAAATGGTAAATTAGAGGGAATTTGTTTTGTTCATACCTCTGGTAAATTGTGAAGATTTCCTTGAAGCGAAATTTCTTGATGCCTGTGATTCAAAGGAGTCAAATCTTACCCTCCCTTCCTTGGATCGACCTCGAATGCCTCTCATCTATCCTGCCGCTCTATTACCCATGCTGGTTTAGCTTTCCATATGAATAAGATAATACCTTAAAGACAATTTTATTTCAAATTTTTGTAAATTCGGATATTTTCATCGTAGGAGAAATTTTGACACTATTTTCTTTATTCTTGATATGTTTGGACTGTTTAAAGAGAACTTACAAAAAGAAGAAAAATGCAGAGATTCAAGGTTTATGGAAGAAACACATACATATATAAAAACAAAGCGAAATGAAATATTAAAAGATTACAGATGCTCCGGCAAGAGTCACTGTTTTGTGGGAAGATTAAATGACTCCAAAGAACTTGGAAGGTGACGCTGACAGGACAGAAAAAAATACGAGAAGATTGTGCTCAGCAAACTCATGTGTCTTACCAAATTTTTTTGTGCAAACTCAGATATTTGTGGTTGATGATTCATATGTGCTTGGGAAAAGTAAGTGAAAACTAAGGTATTTTACCTGTTACTGAAATAACTGTACATCATTTCACAAACACACACACACACACACACACACACACACACACACACACACACACACACACACACACACACACACACACACACACACACACACACACACACACACACACACACACACACACACACACACACGCACACACACACACACACACACACACACACACACACACACACACACACACACACACACACACACACACACACACACACACACACACACACACACACACACACACACACACACACACACACACACACACATGCCAGGACGAATGAAGCCACACTACAAGAAAGGGGGCTACACGGGAATGAGGAACTTTCTGAACGGGGTTCAGTGGGACAGTGAACTGGCAGGGAAGCCAGTTAATGAGATGATGGAATATACAGCAACAATGTGCAAGGAGGCTGAGGAGATGTTTGTACCCAAGGGTAACAGGAATAATGAAAAAGCCAGGATGAGCCCATGGTTCACCCAAAGGTGCAAGGAGGCAAAAACCAAGTCTGCTTGGGAATGGAAGAAATATAGAAGGCAAAGGACCCAGGAGAATAAGGAGAGCAGTCGTAGAGCCAGAAATGAATATGCACAGATAAGAAGGGAGGCCCAACGACAATATGAAAACGACATAGCAGCGAAAGCCAAATCTGACCCGAAGCTGTTATACAGCCACATCAGGAGGAAAACAACAGTCAAGGACCAGGTAATCAGGCTAAGAAAGGAAAGAGAAGAGACAACAAGAAATGTCCGTGAAGTATGTGAGGAACTCAACAAGAGATTCAAAGAAGTGTTCACAGAGGAGACAGAAGGGGCTCCAGAAAGACGGAGAAGTGGGGCACACCACCAAGTGCTGGACACAGTACACACAACCGAGGAAGAAGAGGCTTCTGAGTGAGCTAGATACTTCAAAGGCAATGGGGCCAGATAACATGTCCCCATGGGTCCTGAGAGAGGGAGCAGAGGCGCTATGTGTACCCCTAACAACAATATTCAATACATCTATCGAAACAGGGAGATTGCCTGAGGCATGGAAGACAGCAAATGTAGTCCCAATCTTTAAAAAAGGAGACAGACATGAAGCACTAAACTACAGACCAGTGTCACTGACATGTATAGTATGCAAAATCATGGAGAAGATTATCAGGAGAAGAGTGGTGGAACACCTAGAAAAGAATGATCTCATCAACAGCAGCCAACATGGTTTCAGGGACGGGAAATCCTGTGTCACAAACCTACTGGAGTTCTATGACATGGTGACAGCAGTAAGACAAGAGAGAGAATGGGGTGGGTGGATTGCATATTCTTGGACTGCAAGAAGGCGTTTGACACAGTTCCACACAAGAGATTAGTGCAAAAACTGGAGGACCAAGCAGGGATAACAGGGAAGGCACTACAATGGATCAGGGAATACTTATCAGGAAGACAGCAGCGAGTCATGGCACGTGGCGAGGTGTCAGAGTGGGCACCTGTGACCAGCGGTGTCCCACAGGGGTCAGTTCTAGGACCAGTGCTGTTTCTGGTATTTGTGAACGACATGACGGAAGGAATAGACTCTGAGGTGTCCCTGTTTGCAGATGACGTGAAGTTGATGAGAAGAATTCACTCGATCGAAGACCAGGTAGAACTACAAAGGGATCTGGACAGGCTGCAGACCTGGTCCAGCAATTGGCTCCTGGAGTTCAATCCCACCAAGTGCAAAGTCATAAAGATTAGGGAAGGGCAAAGAAGACCGCAGACGGAGTACAGTCTAGGGGGGCCAGAGACTACATACCTCACTCAAGGAAAAAGATCTTGGGGTTACCTGGAGGTTACCTGGAGGTTATTCCGGGGATCAACGCCCCCGCGGCCCGGTCCACGACCAGGCCTCCCGATGGATCAGGGCCTGATCAACTAGGCTGTTACTGCTGGCCGCACGCAGTCCGACGTACGAGCCACAGCCCGGCTGATCCGGGCTGTGGCTGTTCACTTTCAACTTTCTACCTTTACACACATTCTCAAACTCGTCCACTAATCTTTGCAATTTTTCTTTAGAATCTCCCATAAGCACAGTATCATCAGCAAAAAGTAACTGTGTCAATTCCCATTTTGAATTTGATTCCCCATAATTTAATCCCACCGCTCTCCCGAACACCCTAGCATTTACTTCTTTTACAACCCCATCTATAAATATATTAAACAACCATGGTGACATTACACATCCCTGTCTAAGACCTACTTTTACCGGGAAGTATTCTCCCTCTCTTCTACACACTCTAACCTGAGCCTCACTATCCTCATGAAAGCTCTTTACAGCATTTAGTAACTTACCACCTATACCATATACTTGCAACATCTGCCACATTGCTCCTCTATCCACTCTATCATATGCCTTTTCTAAATCCATAAATGCAATAAAAACTTCCCTACCTTTATCTAAATACTGTTCACATATATGCTTCAATGTAAACACTTGATCTACACATCCCCTACCCACTCTGAAGCCTCCTTGCTCATCCGCAATCCTACATTCTGTCTTACCTCTAATTCTTTCAATTATAACCCTACCGTATACTTTTCCTGGTATACTCAGTAAACTTATTCCTCTATAATTTTTACAATCTCTTTTGTCCCCCTTCCCTTTATATAAAGAGACTATACATGCTCTCCGCCAATCCCTAGGTACCTTCCCCTCTTTCATACATTTATTAAACAAAAGTACCAACCACTCCAACACTATATCCCCCCTGCTTTTAACATTTCTGTCATGATCCCATCAGTTCTAGGTGCTTTACCCCCTTTCATTCTACGTAATGCCTCACGTACCTCCACCACACTTACATTCTGCTCTTCTTCACTCCTAAAAGATGGTATACCTCCCTGGCCAGTGCATGAAATTACCGCCTCCCTTTCTTCCTCAACATTTAAAAGTTCCTCAAAATATTCTTGCCATCTACCTAATACCTCCCTCTCCCCATCTACTAACTCCCCTACTCTGTTTTTAACTGACAAATCCATACTTTCCCTAGGCTTTCTTAACTTGTTTAACTCACTCCAAAATTTTTTCTTATTTTTATTAAAATTTCTTGACAGTGCCTCTCCCACTCTTTCATCTGCTCTCCTTTTGCACTCTCTCACCACTCTCTTCACCTTTCTTTTACTCTCCATATACTCTGCTCTTCTTATAACACTTCTGCTTTGTAAAAACCTCTCATAAGCTACCTTTTTCTCTTTTATCACACCCTTTACTTCATCCTTCCACCAATCACTCCTCTTTCCTCCTGCCCCCACCCTCCTATAACCACAAACTTCTGCCCCACATTCTAATACTGCATTTTTAAAACTATTCCAACCCTCTTCAACCCCCCCACTACTCATCTTTGCACTAGCCCACCTTTCTGCCAATAGTCGCTTACATCTCGCCCGAACTTCCTCCTCCCTTAGTTTATACACTTTCACCTCCCTCTTACTTGTTGTTGCCACCTTCCTCTTTTCCTATCTTCCTCTTACTCTAACTGTAGCTACAACTAAATAATGATCCGATATATCAGTTGCCCCTCTATAAACATGTACATCCTGGAACCTACCCATCAACCTTTTATCCACCAATACATAATCTAACAAACTACTTTCATTACGTGCTACATCATACCTTGTATATTTATTTATCCTCTTTTTCATAAAATATGTATTTCTTATTACCAAATTTCTTTCTTCACATAGCTCAATTAAAGGCTCTCCATTTACATTTACCCCTGGCACCCCAAATTTACCTACTACTCCCTCCATAACATTTTTACCCACTTTAGCATTGAAATCCCCAACCACCATTGCTCTCACACTTGATTCAAAACTCCCCACGCATTCACTCAACATTTCGCAGAATCTCTCTCTCTCCTCTACACTTCTCTCTTCTCCAGGTGCATACACGCTTACTATAACCCACTTTTCACATCCAATCTTTATTTTACTCCACATAATCCTTGAATTTATACATTTGTAGTCCCTCTTTTCCTGCCATAGCTTATCCTTCAACATTATTGCTACTCCTTCTTTAGCTCTAACTCTATTTGAAACCCCTGACTTAATCCCATTTATTCCTCGCCATTGAAACTCTCCCACCCCCTTCAGCTTTGTTTCACTTAAAGCCAGGACATCCAGTTTCCTCTCTTTCATAACATCCACAATCATCTATTTCTTATCATTTGCACAACATCCACGCACATTCAGACTTCCCACTTTGACAATTTTCTTCTTCTTATTCTTTTTAGTAATCTTTACAGGAAAAGGGGTTACTAGCCCATTGTTCCCGGCATTTTAGTTGACTTTTACAACACGCATGGCTTACGGAGGAAAGATTCTTATTCCACTTCCCCATGGATATAAAAGGAAAAGTAATAAGACCAAGAACTATTAAGATAAAATCAAAGAAAACTCAGATGAGTGTGTATAAATAAACGTGTACATGTATGTGTAGTGTGACCTAAGTGTAAGTAGAGGTAGCAAGACATGCCTGTAATTTTGCATATTTATGAGACAGACAAAAGACACCAGCAATCCTACCATCATGTAAAACAATTACAGGCTTTCGTTTTACACTCACTTGGCAGGACGGTAGTACCTCCCTGGGTGGTTGCTGTCTACCAACCTACTACGTATATATATATATATATATATATATATATATATATATATATATATATATATATATATATATATATATATATATATATATATATATATATATATATATATATATATATATATATATATATATATATATATATATATATATATATATATATATGTATATATATATATATATGTATGTATGTAGGTAGGTAGGTAGGTAGGTAGGTAGTAGGTTGGTAGACAGCAACCGCCCAGGGAGGTACTACCGTCCTGCCAAGTGAGTGTAAAACGAAAGCCTGTAATTGTTTTACATGATGGTAGGATTGCTGGTGTCCATTTTTCTGTCTCATAAATATGCAAGGTTTCAGGTACGTCTTGCTACTTCTACTTACACTTAGGTCACACTACACATACATGTACAGGCATATATATATATATATATATATATATATATATATATATATATATATATATATATATATATATATATACACACATCCCTCTGGGTTTTCTTCTATTTTCTTTCTAGTTCTTATTCTTGTTTATTTCCTCTTATCTCCATGGGGAAGTGGAATAGAATTCTTCCTCCGTAAGCCATGCGTGTTGTAAGAGGCGACTAAAATGCCGGGAGCAAGGGGCTAGTAACCTCTTCTCCTGTATATATTACTAAATGTAAAAGGAGAAACTTTCGTTTTTCCTTTTGGGCCACCCTGCCTTGGTGGGATACGGCCGATGTGTTGAAAGAAAGAAAGATATATATATATATATATATATATATATATATATATATATTATACATATATATATATATATATATATATATATATATAAGAACATAAGAAAGGAGGAACACTGCAGGAGGCCTGTTGGCCCATACTAGGCAGGTCCTTTACAATTCATCCCACTAACAAAACATTTGCCCAACCCAATATATATATATATATATATATATATATATATATATATATATATATATATATATATATATATATATATACAACATTACCCAGCTCTGCTGAGGCCTTTTCTGAGTTGTCTAGGTCTTTAAACTGACACAGAACAGAGATATGGGTGTGTGTGTGGGGGGGAACAAATAAGCACACACACACACACACATACACACACACACACACACACACACACACACACACACACACACACACACACACACACACACACACACACACACACACACACACAAGGAAGTATTTACAGTAGAGACAGGAAGGACTCTGGGGGGACAGACCAGATGGGGACACCAGCAAGGAATACACCAACAAGTGTTGGACGACATACATACAGATGAGGAGGAGGTGAAGAAACTGCTAAGGGACATCGATACCTCAAAGGCAATGGGACCGGACAACATCTCCCCGTGGGTCCTTAGAGAGGGAGCAGATATGTTGTGCGTGCCACTTGCCACAATCTTCAACACATCCCTGGAAACTGGGCAACTACCTGAGGTATGGAAGACGGCAAATGTAGTTCCCATTTTTAAAAAAGGAGACAGAAAAGAGGCACTAAACTATAGACCTGTGTCATTGACGTGTATAGTATGCAAAATTATGGAGAAGATTGTCAGGAGGAGAGTGGTGGAGCACCTGGAACGGAACACGAGTATAAATGCCAACCAGCACGGATTCACGGAAGGCAAATCCTGTGTCACAAACCTTCTGGAGTTTTATGATAAAATAACAGAAGTAAGACAAGAGAGAGAGGGGTGGGGTGATTGCATCTTCTTGGACTGCAAGAAGGCCTTTGACACAGTTCCTCACAAGAGATTAGTGCAGAAGCTAGAGCATCAGGCGCATATAACAGGAAGGGCACTGCAATGGATCAGAGAATACCTGACAGGGAGGCAACAACGAGTCATGGTACGTAATGATGTATCACAGTGGGCACCTGTGACGAGCGGGGTCCCACAGGGGTCGGTCCTAGGACCAGTGCTATTTTTGGTATATGTGAACGACATGACGGAAGGGTTGGATTCAGAAGTGTCCCTGTTTGCAGATGATGTGAAGTTAATGAGGAGAATTAAATCTGATGAAGACCAGGCAGGACTTCAAAGAGACCTGGACAGACTGGACACCTGGTCCAGCAAATGGCTTCTCGAATTTAATCCTGCCAAATGCAAAGTCATGAAGATAGGGGAAGGGCACAGAAGACCACAGACAGAGTATAGGCTAGGTGGCCAAAGACTGCAAACCTCACTCAAGGAGAAAGATCTTGGGGTGAGTATAACACCGAGCATGTCTCCGGAAGCACACATCAATCAGATAACTGCTGCAGCATATGGGCGCCTGGCAAACCTGAGAACAGCATTCCGATACCTTAGTAAGGAATCATTCAAGACACTGTACACCGTGTATGTCAGGCCCATACTGGAGTATGCAGCACCTGTTTGGAACCCGCACTTGATAAAGCACGTCAAGAAACTAGAGAAAGTACAAAGGTTTGCGACAAGGTTAGTTCCAGAGCTAAGGGGAATGTCCTATGAAGAATGATTAAGGGAAATCGGCCTGACGACACTGGAGGACAGGAGGGTCAGGGGAGACATGATAACGACATATAAAATACTGCGTGGAATAGACAAGGTGGACAAAGACAGGATGTTCCAGGGAGGGGACACAGAAACAAGAGGCCACAATTGGAAGTTGAAGACACAAATGAGTCAGAGAGATAGTAGGAAGTATTTCTTCAGTCATAGAGTTGTAAGGCAGTGGAATAGCCTAGAAAATGACGTAGTGGAGGCAGGAACCATACACAGTTTTAAGACGAGGTTTGATAAAGCTCATGGAGCGGGGGGAGGGAGGGCCCAGTAGCAACCGGTGAAGAGGCGGGGCCAGGAGCTAGGACTCGACTCCTGCAACCACAAATAGGTGAGTACAAATAGGTGAGTACACACACACACACGAATCATTCAAGACACTGTACACCGTGTATGTCAGGCCCATACTGGAGTATGCAGCACCTGTTTGGAACCCGCACTTGATAAAGCACGTCAAGAAACTAGAGAAAGTACAAAGGTTTGCGACAAGGTTAGTTCCAGAGCTAAGGGGAATGTCCTATGAGGAAAGATTAAGGGAAATCGGCCTGACGACACTGGAGGACAGGAGGGTCAGGGGAGACATGATAACGACATATAAAATACTGCGTGGAATAGACAAGGTGGACAAAGACAGGATGTTCCAGGGAGGGGACACAGAAACAAGAGGCCACAATTGGAAGTTGAAGACACAAATGAGTCAGAGAGATAGTAGGAAGTATTTCTTCAGTCATAGAGTTGTAAGGCAGTGGAATAGCCTAGAAAATGACGTAGTGGAGGCAGGAACCATACACAGTTTTAAGACGAGGTTTGATAAAGCTCATGGAGCGGGGAGAGAGAGGGCCTAGTAGCAACCGGTGAAGAGGCGGGGCCAGGAGCTAGGACTCGACCCCTGCAACCACAAATAGGTGAGTACAAATAGGTGAGTACACACACACACACACACACACACATATATATATATATATATATATATATATATATATATATATATATATATATACATATATATATATATACATATATATATATATACATATATATATACATATATATATATATATATATATACATATATATATATATATATATATATATATATGTATATATATGTACATATATATGTATATATATATATATATATATGTACATATATATATATGTACATATATATGTATATATATATATATATATGTTTGTCATAGAAATTTTCCCAGTTGTTAATGTATTGGGTAGCAACTTCTTTGCAGTACCTGTCTAGCCGCCAGTTACACCAATTGCCCAAGACATCCATTTACTACCCACTCCTCTTCTTCGCAAACTGCTACGTATGCTCGGGATCCACGCCCATAGACCTAATTAGATCTATAGACGATCTAGCCATGTTACAGTCAACTCCCTAGAATATTGCTAGGTCTTTAAACTGACACAGAACAGAGATATGGGTGTGTGTGGAAAACAAAGAGGTTCAAACACAAGAGATAAAAGCAGCAAAAATTGCCAAGATACTTCAGGGAAATATGCTAAAAAGACATGATTGTTCATCATATAGCCACTCATAACAAAAAAGAAGTTGGTCAACAATGGAAGAGATAGCACAGGGACGCGAGTGACGAACTCCCTTAATTAAGGTCTACTATACTAACAGTAGGATGACGAGCAAAGATTAACTACAAGTGCATAAAGAAGCATAGATATTATTGCGATAACAGAGACGAAATTCAGCCTGAAAGATAGAGAAATGACTTCTGAATGACACATTTAAGGCTATAAATTATTCCATACAGGTTCAGGGGGAAAGTGGTGGAGTGGCACTGTAAGTCAGAGATAATTTAAACTGTTGCATTAGACAAGATATAAAAGTGGAAATGACAAACACTGAATCTACGTACTTGACTGCAGTTTCTCAGGGACGTGAAAAGCTGTTATTTTTTCTTGACATAAGAGTTTCACTGTTATATAATCATTATTTGGGGAAAACACGATACTTAAAATAAGTTGAGAAAATTCTTGCCGAAAAAGTAAGTTAACTTTGCATTAATAGTTTATTTGCAGATACGGATTTAAGCGAAGGTTTAGACAGAAAAGAATTAAAAAAAAAATACTTCAGCTAGCGGTTGGGTTTTCCACTTGGACCCATTCATGCAAATATTTTTTTCATATTTTAAGAACAACGACAACAACAACAACAACAACAACAACAACAACAACAATAATAATAATAATAATAATAATAATAATAATAATAATAATAATAATAATAATAAATGCACCAAAAGTAATCACATTCACTGTGTGGAATCGACAGAGATGGTACAGCATCTTTCTTCAGTGTTCTTAAGTTCTCGGGGTTTGGAATTCCCAGTAATCGTAATTTCATACCTTCAATATAATCTTGTTGTTAAAAACACACAGATCAGATCACTGCATTTTGTGGAGTTGATTGTATCTGCACGGCAACGTGCATCGACTCACATGTCCCTGCTTGATTTTTGTCTGGGGAATGAAAAACACCTTATACCAGAGTTTGTAGTCGTTCTTTCGGTGTTAATACAGACGTATTCGGAACAAATGTTTAGTACTGTTTTGTAAATAATGTTCTTTAACGTGTGGTGAGGGAAGTGCAATAATGCAGCCAGGTTCAGAGCATTGAAACTGACGTAATGGAAGCTGAGCTTTATGATCCACTATACATATCCACACACACACACACAGGCCAAGAGCTATGAATCGACCCCTGCAACCACAATTAGGTGAGTACACAGGCACACGAACATACACACACACACACATTCAGACACATATGTTCGAGTCACAGCAAAGAATGGTCTCCATTTTTGCGTGGAGACCAAGAAGACGCCTCAAGTTACCAAGCTCTCCGATAAGACTGGTTTAAGAATTTTCTCAAGTGGCGACTTATGCGGATTTACTGTCTCGTTAGTACGTGTTTTCTCTCTTGTAATTCCGAGAACTTTCTGCTGACGCCGCAAGGCTTGGACAGAGAGAAAGAAGGGTGGGAGAGCAGTGAGTTAAAGTGAAAGAGATAGAGAGAGAGAGAGAGAGAGAGAGAGAGAGAGAGAGAGAGAGAGAGAGAGAGAGAGAGAGAGAGAGAGAGAGAGAGAGAGAGAGAGAGAGAGAGAGAGAGAGAGAGAGAAAGAGAGAGAGAGAGAAAGAGAGAGAGAGAGAGAGAGAGAGAGAGAGAGAGAGAGAGAGAGAGAGAGAGAGAGAGAGAGAGAGAGAGAGAGAGAGAGAGAGAGAGAGAGAGAGAGAGAGAGAGAGAGAGAGGTGGAAACAGGCATTTAAGGCTGAATCATGTATTCTGAGGATTAAATGTAATTCTGCCGTGAATGTGAATGAAAGTAACCTAGCGTTGAGCCCATTAATTAAGGATTCAAAGAATCTCACAGTAATAAATAGCATTTAACTTTATTTGACAGTGTACTTGTTACCAGTTCCAACGGCCAGGCAACCCACTTGACTGTCTTAATGTCTTAACAGCCACACAGTTGTTGCCTTCATCTCGAAGACCTACTTAAACATCACAACTTGGTCGATCCGCCACTCAACTAAGCACTTTTCCAGCTTCATCCGAAGTCCTTCCACATATGTCTAAGCAATAGTTTATATATCTGCTGAAAGAAAGTTGAATATTAGTGGATTACTAATGTTACTACAGAGTTTTTCAGTTGTGAGAATAGCACCCCTGTTATTTATTGGGCTTGTTCAACACATCCTTCTACCAGATGTAGTCGAGGAACAAGCTCACTCACGCAATGAATAAGCATTTCTTTCCTAGATCGCCTGTTTCCCATTTTATCTTCGACTTCTGAATAAGATAGAAGGGTGCACAAGGCACTTATCGTGATCAGTTGTCGTTACAACCTTCAAGACATGCTAGACGTTTTGATCTTACTGTCTAACTTAATATAAGAAAATGTTATCAGTCACTCTCAGTTGGTTTACCTTCGTTGACCAAAAAAAAAAAAAAACTCAATTACCCCACGAAATAGCCAACATTAGTTTCACAATAATTTATACATTTTATGAACCTTACTGGTTATCCTTGAAGGGATACCTTAATGGTTGATGTATCTTACGCATCTTGTGCAATATTATTGCAGCCGTTCGGTAGAAGTTAACTCGAATATGTTTTAGGTGATTTAACAGAAATCAAAATTTCTCACTATTTTATTCATAAAATGGGCAAATGTACACCTACAGCCTTTAATTTCACTCTCAGGCTTCATCTGTTTAGGAGACACCGTTTATGAATGTTTGAGCTGAGCCGCAGAGAGTTTTGGAAGTTATCGGAGCCATTCCAGGATACCGGGAATAAGTTCAACAAATTTCCAATTTTGAAAATTTGAAAAAGGACTTTAGAAAAGGCCTTCTCGTGTTATGAGCCAAATAATAAAGATAAGATGTAAGACAAAAAAAAAAAAAGACAAAAAGAACAAAGTTGGCAGCCACTTGAAACTCCTCCTTCGAGAATATTACATGCGTATTTATTTACTAACTTGATTCGTAAATGCTGGTCAGGTTTCGGCATGTGTTGGTCCTAGTTTGCATTCTTACAGAAGAAACGGGAACATTTTAAATACTGGTATTGTTACATAATTTCTAAGTGCCTCAGTTTATTGGTTTCATCCTTCAATACTGACAACCTGATAATGAAAATTCTGATCGGCTTCAAACTTAATGCTTTGGGGTTATACAATTATTATTATTATTGTTATTTATTCAGCGATTTGAGATTTTTTTTTTTTATATTTTATTTAAAACAGTGCGATACAAATGACAGAAATATATTAAAAAGATACACGACAAAAGATTACTGCACTAGAATCGCACTTAACCCGAGACCTAATAACGACACCATACAGTACAGTGGTATTACACACTCACACACACCACACCGTTATGTTACATTGGTATTATTACACTCACACACACCACACCGTATATTACAGTGATAATACACTCACACAACACTATACATTACAGTGGTATTGCTTTATTTGTTAAAGAACATCTCTAACAAGGTTACATATTACCAAACATCAAACACTGGAAATTATGAAGATTGTACAATAAAACAGAGATAAAAACAAACAAACACGCACAATGACACACACAAGCACACACATTACACTACACGAGACTACATCAGGCACATACTAGGTGAAGTTTCTGCCTGTCAACACACGTATGCAAGACTAATTCTAAGATCTCAGGTGCTTAACAGAGCACCACGATACTCAAAACATTAATATTGGCGATTATCACGAGATCTTAACATACATAGGTATTTACTATTCAAAGAAGGAAACGGGATAATACTAAAAGTCACAATAAAAACATCCAATATAACAAAACAAAACTACGATGTGATATTTTACATCTCAGCAAAACAAAGAAAAATAATGCAAACTAGTTACATGTAATATAATATTACTGAAAAGCACACTGTAACACAGCATAAAATATAACAAAATAAAAACCAATTGCTATACGCTAGGAAACACTTTTTACCACTTACAATTGAATCAAAAACAGTAAAGACTCCTATGCACATATTTGAGTCTCATAGAAAATTTTCATCATAAAGTCCTTGAAATGATTTATACATGATAAAAATATGCAATCGTAGTGCTACACCTTCCTCAATGATAATTGTGTAGTTCTTGAAAACCTCGGGGTAATAACCCTACTGCCTCTAGATATCAAAACTCATTTATACATCCATATAAACAGCTCTCCATGCTCACACCCAAGTCTAGGAAAATAGCCCGTCGTATCCCTTTACCCATTTTGCAAATCCCATAAATCCCTTAATGTGAAATTTCGATAACCCTCACTAAAATCTCTCTCCCATCTCCCTCCATACACCCCTTTATTTCTACACTGTGTCCTATAAAAAGTTGCTGCCAATGCATTAATTCTTGCACGCACGTCCGCCTCCCTCATAGCCCACATCATGTATATATAATCCGTAATCATATACCCAATCGCATTCTCAACCCTTTTATTCACCCCAGTTATATCTAAACTTAAAACCCTCAAAACCTGCAAACCCCCTCCCCCCACTAACCTTAAAACCTTACCCATCCAAACCCTTATAAGTTCAATACAATCGCAAAAATACACCGTATGATAAATAGTCGCCAATCCTCCACAATCCCTGCATTCCCCATCCTCTCGTATTCTCTTATAGAATAAAACCATTCCTGACGGCAAGATTCCATGTAAAAATCTATACATAACTTCTCTGACTTTAGGTTTTAAACGCAATTTATTTAAACGCCCCCAAATATTATGCCAATCATACATCGGATAAACTCCTTCTACCGCCGCTACCAGAGCCTTACCATCTGCCCTATCAAGATTTCTCAATTTAATTTGTGAGTGATCCCTCACGTTTATGAAGACCCGTAACATTGCCTCACCTATCATGAACTCCCGACCCCCCCACCACCGTCGCATATCCTGATGTATCCTATGAAGACCGTCTTCTTTCGCCCCTCCCTCCCGCTTATAACTATGTTTTAAATACATACTTATTATCCTCTTTTCGACATCTATAAGACCCAGCCCTCCACGGCCAACCGGGAGTGTGACAACCGCTCTACTTAACCATTCGCTCCCTGTTCCCCAAATGAATCTAAAAACACTTTTTTGTAACCTTTTTAATTCACAACGAAGTATCGGAAATATTACCGTAACATGCCATAGTTTACTATATAATAGCACATTCGTTGTTATCACCCTTTGTTGCAAACTTAAATTAGCAGCTCTCAACCCACTAAGACGCTTCAGAACACTATCAACGATACGCACGGAATTTATTTGTTGTGCTGACTTGATATCATTTACATAAACGATCCCACATATCTTTATTTGGTCCACCCTTTCCCACCTTTCAGCTACCATTCCTTCCTCACGCGACCCTTTTCCAAGATTCATATACTTTGTTTTCCTCATGTTGATCGTCATGCCAGTAGCCTTTTCAAAAACTTTCACTAACTTTTCTACCCGAATCAAATCCATGTTTTCTCTCACCAAAATCGTCGTGTCGTCGACATATCCAACAATGCCCGCTCCCCCACCCCTTACATTACTCATCCCATTTGCTTCCAATAAAACCCTTATCCCTCTATAAAAGGGATCTTGAAAACAAGCAAAAAAAATTTGTGAAAGGGGACAACCTTGACGCAAACCCCTTCCCATCTGAATCCGATCTCCCAACCTCCCATTCACCTGCACACGCAAAGATGCCTCTTGATACATTAATTTGGCCCATGATATAATTTCCGCCCCAAACCCCTGCCATCTCATTATCTTCCATAACGTCTCCCGTTCCACACTATCATATGCCGCCTCCCAATCTATAGCCAATACCCCCCCATCTCCCAATCTTACTCTTTCTTCAATAAAACTTCTAATCATACCGTGACCTTCATACATAGACCTGCCCGGCACCCCATATTGTCCCTTGTCAATCACTTTGCCCAGGACTTTTTTTATTCTGTTGGCCAAGATCCTTCCAAAAATTTTATAGTCCCCACATAATAACGAGATTGCACGATAATCTTTAACCGTTAATGGCTCGCCTTTAGGAACTAGGACGACCACAGCCAACCTTTGTTGTTCCCCTAAAACCCCATCCCGCTTCATGATATTGAATAAACGTACCAAAAACCCCTTTAAAACGTTCCAATTTTGAATATAAAAGTCGCTGGGCAACCCATCTATTCCTGGCGCCTTACCCAATTGCGCCCCAGATAAAGCCTCCCAAGTCTCACACTCCGTTATCGGCCCTCCCAACATCAAACGATCATGCTCCTCCAGCTCACAACGCACAAACCTACCGATTGACTGCAATGCAATTTCACTTATTCCAACACTTTGCGTTTTCAATTTAACCCAAGCATCAATATACCCACTCATACCCTCCGTCGTCGTCAACACCTGATTCACTCTATACCCCTGCATACCTACCTGGACATTCAACCCCATTAACTCCATTGCTTTGCGACGTCTGTGTTGATTCCTCAACACACACGCCGACGGCCGATCTCCCCACAAAACCTCTTCGATTCCACCCTTAAGCCTTTCCCCATCAAACCTTTCGTTTTGTAAATTACGTAGTTGCTCCTTAATTCGTTCAATTTCTGTAACAGGATAATTAGCATTCGCTTGTACATAGCAGTCGCGCAACTGCCCCTCTAAATATCGTTGGAAACCATACTGTAACTGATTATATCTCACTCCCTGACTAATATAAAATTCCTTAATTCGCTTTTTGGCTATCATTTCCCACCAATTAACCAAAGCCACATCTCCAGGTGCTTCAACCACAAGGCGTTCCCACATATGCCCAAAAGACAAACGACTTTCCTCTCTCTTCAATAACTTTACATTTAATTTCCAAAATGACGGACCCCTTCTAGGCACACCCTCAATATCTACATCCATTACAACTCCTCTATGATCCGAAAAAACCACATTTATCACACTCACTCTCCGCACTGTAACCGCACTAGACACGTACATTCTATCTAATCTCGCCGCATAATCTCTTCTAATGAAAGTATGCTCCACATTGCCACCCCCCCCACACACATCCATTAAACCCACACTCGTCAATAAATCTCCCAGGAACCCCAAGCAACAACCCGCTCCTCGAGGCTCCACATCTTTTCGTCGTATTACACAATTCCAGTCTCCCCCTATTATCGCTACATTTGGTAAACTACGTAGATGATATACTAATACATCTTGTACAAAATGAGTTTTAAGTCGTGCATCTCCCTCGGCCGGCCCATATACACCTACAAAACTTATATGTACTCTACCCCATAAACCATCCACCCTAATCACTCTCCCCTCCCCCCTTTCACTATGGCGTACTACAAACGGGCTATTTTCCTTTACCAGAATGGCGACGCCTCCTTTTAACCTCGTCGCATATTCCATATACACATCGTAACCATCTAATTCCAACTCATATCCAATTCTGTAATTGTGTTCTTGGATAAATACCACATCCACATCTAGACGCACCAAAAATTCATTAAACCACTTTCGCTTCCGCTCAGATCTCAAACCGTTAATATTTATTGTCAAAACCTTAAAGTCAATTAATGGGATTTTCCTTTGGTTCTAGGTATAGACTTTTCACTTATACATTTTACACCTCTATCCCTCTCCCCTTTTTTGGGAATCACCTTGATAAACTCTTGTTTCGTGGATTCACTGTTCCCTTTCCTCTGTACATCCGCCCAAGACTTTTTCCCTGGCCTTTGGGCAGGAGTAAGCACGTCGTCTGAGTCTGGTGGGGTCGCAGTTCGCTTTCGCGTCCTACCCTCCACCTGCATTGGGATTTCTTTAGTACTATCATGATGCACCTCCACTTCTGCTATATTTACCATCATGCCATGCGACACCCCAGACTCAATGCTTTCATCCGTCGCCTCACCATGATGCTCAACCGATCCCAAATTTGCACCTGGTTCCTCCACACGGTTGACGATCGACTCGTCTAACAATACATCCAGTGCCTTCACTAAAGACGCCGCTACATCCTCGTCCCCCATAGTGGGCAGAGTCTCTTCAAATACTTTATTTATATCCAGTGATGGTGATTCTTCTCGCTGTTTTGCATCCTCCAAAGCCTTCTCCTGCGCTTTTTCTACCTCTTCACTCCAAGATGTCCGTTGTCGAGACGGGTGAGCATAAGACTGTTCTCGTCCCTCCACTTCCTCGACTTCTTCCGGTTGTTGCTGTTGCGATATTTGGAGATTCCCACGACGCTTATCACACTGTGCCGCTATGTGGTCATACGATCCACACAGCCGACACGTACGACGTTGCCCCGCATATGTTACATATACTTGAGTTCGAAATGCTTGCAACATAATATAGGACGGTATGGGATGGCGTAAGGTCATTTTGACTGAATATGTTCCCTCCAAACTTCCAGCATAAGGTCCAGCGGCCCACCGACCTGCAGAGGCCATATGAACCGTACCATAATTACGTAGTTCATCTTTTATAACAAATTCATTCGCCTCAAAAGGCACATTCCTTATTTTAACCCATGTGTAGTGTCGTGATACATCATGTAGACGTACTGATACAGCTGAATTGACGGCTATAATGGTCTCTTGATACTTATCCACCACCGCTTCATAAACATTTGCTGACGTCATTTTAACGAAGATCCGTGTCGTCCCATTAAGTGCTACACCACATATCTCTTCATTTGCGATACCGTAGGTATCACGGATAATCGCCGGTAGTAACAAGTCCATCGTG
Source organism: Cherax quadricarinatus (assembly GCF_038502225.1). Lineage (NCBI taxonomy): Eukaryota > Metazoa > Arthropoda > Malacostraca > Decapoda > Parastacidae > Cherax > Cherax quadricarinatus. The sequence continues at coordinate 13,540,291 of NC_091308.1, forward strand.
GCTCCAGTGACAGCCCCACGGGTCAACTCAACGCAAACAGTGTTGATGCGTCTGTAGCTCTGCAGCGCCATGTTGGTAAATGAGCAGCGCACGTCCTCACTTCTCAATGGTTGTGACGAACTGAGGTAGCTCGCCTGAACAGCAGAGGGGTGCAGCGCACAACCTCACTCGACCGTGGTCAGGCAGCGAGCGATTTGAGATACCTGTAGTGAATGCCTACATTAACTACCCTCCAAGGTGCGAAAATTTGAGAATCCCTCTACTGCGCCACTTGAAACTTTCACCATTTCTGTACCGCATATTATAAAGAGACAGTTTGGGTTGTTATCGGCTTGTGTTGGTGCCAATTTATCAATGTATTAAGAACGAATTTTGTGATCGAATTCATATAATCACTGCTGGTGAGTCTTTTTCAGGTTGCAGTTCAGTGTTTTGTATTGTGCTGATACTAATTTAGCAGTTTTATTTTATATTTTTTGTGAATGTTTTTCCAGGTGAGCCAACTGAGAATGCTTCTCTTGAACGTCTTCACTATTTAAATGGTGACGCCACTTACTCCCCCCCCCATCCCCTAAAAAAGTTGACCATGTATTTAGGCAGTGTAGGCTCAATTTTGTAAATTTTCTAACTTAAGTAAAAATAAAGAAAGGTGGATATTATTGGTTGCTGTGCAATAACTGGAGAATGACCCATTTTGGTTTATTTTAAACTTTGGGCACCAGTGTATATTGTTCAAAATAAGGTTTGTAATGTCATTAGGCGATAATTTTTTTTTTCTGGTCGACTTCAAAATTCCATCTCAGGTGTATCATACTTCGAGGAGTGTTCAGATTATTATTGGACTGTGTAGGAGCCTATTTGCTATTTTCACTTAACCTTAACTGTCCATATTGTTCTTGAAATTTGACAAATTTAACTAAACACTTTCCCAACAGCAAAAAAGAAAATGAAGATAATAAGTCTGCTAGACAGTTTTTTTTATATATATAAAAATAAATTATATTCTGAAAAGACTGCAAAGCGATGAAATAGGAATATAACTATAAGACAAAAACCGGAAAAAACAGTGATTCTTTTTTATTTTATCGTGTGTTGAAGTATGACAATTTATATTGATTTGACTGGCAGCGATAATGACAGTAACAAGTGCTGCTATGGCCGTCCTTTTTCCCGATAAAAGAATAATAATCTATTTAGGTCCTATATGAATATAGGGCATTATAACCCGAATATAACTGCCAATGAAGAAAACTGAAAAAAATATGAAATTTTATATTTTAATAGCAAGCGAAGTTTTACAAATTTAGTAAAGTCTAACCTAGCAACAAAAATGATCTCTAGCAGCTCTTCCATGGAGAGTGTTTTTTTTTTCTTTTTAATAAATAAAAATATTTAGGGTCGTTTTACGAGACTGAAGAGCGCTAATTACCTAATAAAGCTAAGAAAATTTAAAAGCAATGGAAATTCGTTTTTGCAGCGTGTTGAAAGCTTGAGAAATTTATTTAAAATTGTCCCTCTAAGGAACTTGCAACAAACACATATTCCGATTTTATCGAATTACCATATGTCTTTACAGTATCTTTATTTTCGAAGCACATTTTTGCAAACGTATTTTGAATATCTGAATAAGCTGACTTCTAGCTTCTGGGCATATTAGGAGTGTTAATCAACAATTTATATATCTCTTGAGGCTGATTGATTAGATTAACTAAGATTCATCAGGAAACAGAACACGGTTCTTAGTTATATAATGATCCTGGAGCTTTTGGTCATAAGACCGTCTTCCACTGGCTAACCGGTCCTCCCCTATAAAAATTAATATTGATTGATCTACAACTAGATTTTTGAGTGTTTTGAGTTAAGTCTCCTGGGCCATTTCAAGTTGTTTTCTCCAGCTATTTACCTCTTAGGATTCCTGATAGAGTTAGCTATAGCTCCTCTGCTTCTTTAGCTTTTTGAGGTTTGCCCACTATGGGCATTCCTCAAAAACCTCAAGTTATGGGATATAGGAGGTGCACCATTTGGATAGTACAGCAACCGAAATACATCTAATTTATTCATTTACTTTTTTTAAATAATCATAATATGATCTATAATGTTGCGACAGGCAGTAATTTCCCACTTGGGCCATAAACGCGCTCCTCACGTTCCTCTCGTGATGATGACGAGTGTGGAACTCTCCGGAGACTAGTTTTATGAGCCATCCGGGTAACTTGACTTGATAGCTATTCCAGGATCTTATACGAGTCTGCTCAGGTCGGCTCATATTAATCATTTACGAACAGACTTTTGCAGATCTAGAGACAATGAGGAAGCCAAGCGCCTGAAACTCCTTCAAACTAGCCACCACACACATTGTACTTCTGTTTACGTTGTAATCTGGGATTACCGTAATGCTATCTTGATACGATAACCGCTGTTTCACTCGAGTTATTGTCTCCTTGGCTGAGGCTCGAATTCACTGGTTCTATATTGCAGCTAAAAGAGACAACTCCCACGGCTCCAGGAGCGATAACAGTTAGAGTTATTACCTCCTTAGTTGAGATTTTGGCTTGAGTGCTTCGGATTGCAAATCTGATAAGATAACCACTCCATGAGCAACGAGCGCTATTCGTGCTATTTACAGAGATTGTATGCGTTGGAAACAGGGGCGGATCTGCTATGAAAATAATGAAGGGGTCCCAGTCTACCGTATGAGAAGCGATTATTTAATAATATAGTGTAATTCAATACAAGATAATAGTTAAAATAAAAATTAAAAGGTTACGAAGGTAACCCCATAACAGTTCAAGCTTCAGGGCCCCAGAAATGTAGGTCCGCTGCTGGTTGCAGCAAATCATTAGCATCATATTAGCATTAGCTTATTTAGTACCGCAACAGATGATTTTTAAAAATAACAGATGCATTTTTAAATTGTGTATTTTTTAACAATATTATTTTTAGTATGGGTCATAGTGACAGCACATATTTACTGTGTAATCTGACAAACGCTTTTGTCTACCATGTATTCCGATTGAAAGCATTGTATACCGTGAGCTGACAAACAGAACCGTGAGTGACAGAGTGGTTCTACACAACCAACGTATTTCCTCCTCCTCCACTGTGGCGGTATCTGGGGACCCAGACCTCTTTGTCACTCCCCTGTCCCTCGCTGCTGAGTGAGTGGCTCTCTTCCATCTTCTGATGCTTCTGTCTGTTCGAATACACACCTATAAACGCACACTCTCTACTTCTCTCTCTCTTATTTACATAGGTACACACCCTCCAGATAGGGTTAAGACCTTCATTAACAATCTAGGAACTACTACTTTTCTCAGCTCATTTGAAATTTTCTGTTTTTAAACATACAAACGGAACAGGATGTAGATGGAGCCACTGGTGAGACAGCGATTTCTACTGGTCATCCGACTTTATTTTATCAATATTGTTATTTTGTACGATCATGCTCCAAACTCTAGTCATTCGAGGAATAAATGATCTCAGATGAAGTGATATTCTTGAGAAGGGTCTAGCCAGAGTATAGTTTCAGTTTGCTACTCGTTTTGTTGTATACAAGCTATCATCTTGTCCGCGAGGTGGATCCCATTATGGTAGTGTGGTACCTTGATAATGTTTGCCATGTTTATAACGGTAAGACTACCTACATTTTTCAGGTGCTGAAGGTTGGGCTGGAATGACAGATCTATTTAGACCGCGCTCAGGCAAGAGAAAAGTCGTATGCTCTGGTTTCTGTTCTGTCCAGAAGTGTATATAAGACTGAGGCAGACAATCCAAGGTGTGCACTTATGCCTATTTCAGAGTTCAGCAGCTTCTATTGTCGAGCAGGAACGAGATACGTAGTAGTGCTGTTAGCTCCTTGGCTGCCTTGTTTTGAAGATTTGCTATGTGGTTCTTCATAGACAGTTAGGAATCAAATTTCACCCCCAGGATATCCATCTCATCCCCGGGTTCCAACACTATGTAATTCATTCTTACCACTGCTCCAGCATTAATATCATGGTACCTAGAAACCAGCATCACTTGTGTTTTCTTAGAAGCAAGGTAACCTGCCATCGTTCTCCGCAGATTGATATTGTGCAAGCTGATGATTGATGTACCTGAGAGAAGCTGGCATTTCCTCTTTTGGATAAATAAATGTTAGAGTACAGTCATCTGCATAGGTATGGGATTCTGGGATGAGTTGAAAAAGGTCATTGAATAAACATTCCATAACAACTGTCCAGGCACACTTCCCTGTGGAACACTGGCATTGATTGTCTTATTGACTCTATCTCACTGAGAACTACTGTTAGAGATCTATCTTGAAGGTGCAGTGCAGAGCCAGAGACTCCAAGTGCTTGCAATTTTTGGCAAGAATACCTGGTGCATACTCGGTCTAAATACCAGCAATGTCTAGTATTACTACACAGCTGATCTTAGATTTTTCCAGTGCCTGGTGCCATAGAATGGAAAACTTTTACGGATTTTCAGCAGAGCGACCTCTTCTGAAGCCATATTGACGGTCAAAAAGAAGTTGATGGGAGTGATGGACAGGAGTGACACTAGTCTGTAGATCCTAATTTCCACTCTGCTTTGTTTGTGAACAAAGAATACATTTGCCTCTTTCCACAGAAAAGACCATTTAGGTGGCCCGGTGGCATGGTGGCTAAAGCTCCCGCTTCACACACGGAGGGCCCGGGTTCGATTCCCGGCGGGTGGAAACATTTCGACACGTTTCCTTACACCTGTTGTCCTGTTCACCTAGCAGCAAATAGGTACCTGGGTGTTAGTCGACTGGTGTGGGTCGCATCCTGGGGGACAAGATTAAGGACCCCAATGGAAATAAGTTAGACAGTCCTCGATGACGCACTGACTTTCTTGGGTTATCCTGGGTGGCTAACCCTCCGGGGTTAAAAATCCGAACGAAATCTCTCTCTCTCTCTAGACCATCCGTTATCCGGGCCCACAACTTAGAGA
>NC_091308.1:13550246-13655785 GCF_038502225.1 Cherax quadricarinatus
GCCTGTCCAGCTCCCTCTTGAAGATAGCTAGGGGTCTATTGGTAATCCCCCTTATGTATGTTGTTAGGCAGTTGAACACTCCTGGGCCCCTGACACTTATTGTGTTGTCTCTTAACGTGCTCATGGCTCCCCGGCTTCCCTGCTTTTCATTGGAGGAGAATGTTGCACCGCCTGCCGAGTCTTTTGCTTTTGTAGGGAGTGATTTCCTTGTGCAAAGGAGGACACGGTCATGTGGGTTACATCTGTCTATGTCAGAGATGAGGATGAGGAAAAGGATGGGGGAGAATACTATTACTCTTTGTCTTCTATTTGTTAGAAGTTATAGATCCAGCTGCTTATTTTTCCTTTTATTCCTTTATCACATTTTGTGTGCCTTTACGCCCTTTTACCTGATCATTTGTTGCACAGTGTTTTCTTTTCACGTTTTCCAAATATGATTATGCTATTATTTAATACATTCATATTTTTATTGTGTGTGCGGTTGCACACACGTAAGTCATAATCTATGAGAAAGTTCATTTGCATCAAGATCTCAGCGGTCATAACTAATAGTATTCAGCACCATCTAAATACCATAGTTTCAGCAGTTTCTGTTTGTGATGGTGATCATAATGATAAAAATAATGATAATAATTTTCATGAAGATATGGTACATTTTTATTATTGCAATTATTATTGGGTATCCCTGAAGGAGAGCCGTCAAATAGTTGCCAGTTTTTTTCCATTTTCCATTTTCTTCGATATTTTCGTTGTTTTTGTCGCTCATACATCAAGAAGGCCTAATTCGATTGCCTTCAAATTTTCAATGCTTGTGAACAAGAACTAGAATCAGATTCTTGGAACAGTTGCCATCTTTAGGTGCCCCATTCTGGCGTCATGGAATGGCTGAGATAACTTCCAAAACTCCCAGTGGCTGGGCTCCAAACTTTCAGTGCAGCCTAATTCAACGATGGTGTAAAATACTGTGAGACTTTTATTTCCATTAAATCACGATAAACTAGACGTATCTCGTTCACGGCGCTATCCGGGAAAGGTAACCTTATTTTGAATAACCCCAGTCCCTTGCACCTCAATGCATGCGATTGGAAAAGTGCTGGATGCAACATAAGCTTGTCATGCTGATTAATATTAGCATTGAAATTCTGAAGCAAATAAGAAGAGGGATTTACAAGCCATCATTTGGAAACCAATGCCCTGGCATGTTAGTGGCTTTCTTTGTACTTAACAACACTTTATAAAATGTAATCACACACTGTAACCTTCGCAAACAAATAAGATTTTAATGCCCCAAGTAGACCTACTTACCTTAAGGTTTTATTGGTTTTACCTCTTAACTTGTACAAAGTTTAGATGTACTTTAGTTAATTAAACTATTGGAGATGTGCATTCTTTTACTCCATGAATACTTAAGTGTGTAGCAGTCCTTTAAATATTTACTATTATTGTACAGCACAAAATGATTATATGCAAATTTTCAGTTACTCCTCGAGTAATGCTGATTTAAATCCTACAAAAATCGAAACTGTTCAGAATGAAGCATAATAACTTCTTAGCAAAAATTGTACTTTACTTCTTACTTTCTGAACTAAAGCTGTTGTCATGAATGATACCTGTCAGTCCAGGTAACTAAGACACAATATTCAACTCCCACTAGTCCATTTGTGTGTGCTGAGGTAGAGAGAGATGGGCTTATGGAATATAGGGATACATTTCTCACTCTGCGTAGTAATCGAAATAGATCTAGTTCTTATTATGTATCCCCGAATGAGAAATTTTAAGTTCTTGTTCATTTCTTTTCCTTCCTTCAAGTCTTTCGTTTATAATTGAGAACGCTGCCGTACTGTAACCGGGAAAAGGTTCGTGCAACTACTGACCGGCGCAGATGCCTTCGGCCAATCTTGTATAAACTTTTCTAGGACTTCATTCCCATGCGATATCTTGAGAAACCCGCTTCTGATCGGCTTCAGATTTTAAACACTGGGGTATCCTATGCTATCAATACGTTGATCTTCATTCTTAACCATAAGTCAACGTAAGGCTAATCATATCTATCTTGAGCAGATTACAAACCTAAGATGTTAAGGGATGTGTGGATGAAGATAATAACTGGAAACCATATTTTTTATAAAAACTTACCGACGAAAATCGTTGACTTTTAAGTCTGCATTACCTGATTAAACAATTAGCAGTTTTATATAAGTTAAGTTAACGTGAATATTATTGTTGTTAACGACTGACTAGAAACTTTTAGAACATTGGTTATCTACATGCAAAAGTTTGTCACGTTCATAACTGATGAGAGAAGAACTTCGATATCTCCCTTCTAGTGTAACTCCAAGAGTTTTTCTTAAAATGTGTTTTGCTCCATGACATTGTATGTATGTGTTTTCGCAAATACGCTCAAATTTTGTCTCTAATTTCACATGGATCTACCTCAGACATGTGAAAGTTAGGCGTACGTACAGCAGCAGAAAAAAAACTTTACTTTTATCGCATGAAGCTCAAGCTGGTCAATAATAATAGCTAGAATTTTCTATCTTGCTTCAAAACCACTTATCGTGTCCCTTTAGTATATTAGTTTGCCAAAAGTGCCCTTTAAAATAAGCGAACCTTACCATTCCCAAGATTTGAGTTTGCTCTCAATATCCCTGCAACTAGTGCACAGCCGTTCGGAGGATAGGATTTTATGTTCGACATTTAATCTAGAATTTCTGATGTGTTCCATTTAAAAATTGTTGGCCGCATAGGTGTATAACTGTAACATAATAAAATACAGCCAAGGAGATATGTGTAATTTGTTGATGCCTTGAATATCCCAGAAAATATTAATTTTATATTTTCAGCGCAGGCATCTCTTGGCCTCCAAAGAAATCTTCTTATGTTCCCAAAGGAGGCAACGCTCCATATATTAAGCAAAGTCAATAAATAAGTGACAAAAAATATTTCAATAACACGAGAGACCCTCAGCCATGATGCAAGATTACAATTTAACGTAAAGCACCTTCACGCAGCAGGCCTCCTCCAGGATTTACGAACTATTTATTACTGCACCTACACTGCATCATCAAAAATAAAATAACCGAGAAGGCTGCAGAATTACAATGTGAGAACGACCATCGCACTGCAACATAACCTTGTAGATTCCCAGACGACACTCCAATTAAGACGTCGCTTGCTAATTCCACAGCCATTGTTGCAACACTTCTGCCTCTAAGAAAATACTTTAAAACAAATGTGGTTAAACTGTATATACCAAATGGAATTGTGTATCCTTTCTAACCAGTTGCACGCAAGTGACAAAATGAACTACAAGCCCTAAATCTGTTTTGAGTAATCTTGTGATGTTTGTAAATCTTGTACTAATAGCTCCTAAAGTGCTTTTGATGAACCACTAAGTTATCATTTGATCAAGGTCCGTGTCAAATGATTTTCCTAAGAAAGTAAATCGGTATCATTACAATAAACATTCATCACCACTTACCCCTCCCATAACAGCCCCACCCCCTGCTTAAAACCCTTTCTTGCCCCACCATCATAGTTCCAAATCCGACAGAGTTCATCGATAAGCCTTCCTCTTATCCCTGACTCTTCCTTCTCCCATTCACCCTTTATTTTCCTACTTCGTCCTATTGCATTGCCTCCCTCCCTCGTCTTTTTGAAAACTGAACTCACTTTAACTCCGTGGGCGAGCACACAACGTGTCAACATGCTTTTCTTGTAAGTGATAATTTCAGTCAACACTCCAGCTTTATGGCAAATAGTGGTCTCAAATAATGCCACACACTTCCCAGTATTTCATGAGCGTTGTTGGAGTGGTCCGCTTGTAGACGAGGGAGCACACCACAGCTTGGTAACATCGAGGAAAAAAGATATTCAATAACGATGAAAGACAGAAAATCTGCGACAGGAACGTATGTTTGCTGGAGTGTGAGAAAAAGAAACCAGTAAGTGCCTTAGGCCAAGTGTTAAATGTTCATCACAGGTGTTTGCTGAGGCAGGTGTTTATTGAGGAAGGTGTTTAATGTTGCAGGTGTTTTTGTAGACAAGCGTTTACCCAGGTATATATTTAGTAAGGCTGGTGCTTGCCTAGACAGGTGTTGATCAAGATGAATTAACACCTGCCTGGATGTTTGACGAGGCGTAATTTTATTGGACAAAAAATGCTTACTGACGCAAATAGTGAATCAGAAGTTCACTGGGACAGAAACATACCGATACGTCTATTTTCTGGGCAAATGTGTGCTGATGCATCTTTTGACAAAGGTACGTGTTTACGTAGACATGTATTAATTGATGTAGGTGTTTATTACGGTGTTCATCGAAGCACGTGTTTATTAAGGCATTTGCCGAGGCAAAAATTCACCTAGGTAGATGTGTACCGAGGCTTTTAATGGTTTAGGTGTTTTCCCGACTAGATGGTAAAGGAGAGATACATTCTTAGGAACTTGTTCACAGCCAAAAGTTTCCACAGGTGTTGACTGATGCAGCTGTTTACCGAGGCAGATTCTAAGGGAGACAGATACTGTACTTGCAAAATACTTTTTTCATTCTAATTGTCAGAGATTTGTAAGTTCCCATTTATGAAAATTAAAGATGAAATAGAATAACAATAAACAAAAGAAAAAAGGTTAATTAATAGAAATCTCTAAAGCACAATTTTATTAATATAAAAAAAAATGTAAAAAAACTATTATATTTAAGATAGTACTTATTCTTTGGCTTAAAAGACGAATATAGCTAAGTTATATAGCGGTGTGATATGGCTGCGATGATGGGCCACGTAGTGTTGAGACTAGCGGAATCTGTCTTAGGGAAGGCGCTGCTGGGTTAAGCCCTGGCTCTATTTCTACGACTAAGAACACTCCTCTCCAGCACTATTCTTCGTCTGTCCCGTCTTCCCCGCTCATCCCATTTGGGATCTTACCTGAACTTTCGTTCGTTCGTCTTAGGGAAGGCGTGTACGGCGAGCGATGACAGTGACTGCTGGTGAAGTCGCTTGTTGACTGTTGCTTGGTTGAGGCTGGTGCCCAGGTTGAAAGGAGCTGAAAAGATAATCACAACTCTGATGGTACGTACGTTCTGTGTAGTAGATTGAATCCTGCGATCACAGCAGCTGGTGTGTGACGGACTGTGATGGAGGCGCGGAGACATCTCTAGTAAATTACGTAAGTTTTCCACACATGCAGCTCAGGACTCTGTCAACGCCGATCTGGCAGTTGGGTCAGGCCTGAGGAATAACACAAATGAAAAAGAATAAAATTCATACAGGAGATATGACAAAATCGGCTGAGGACCACAAGTGATGAATATTAATTGTGTCACCTGTACGTAAGGTCACTGTAATCACCTGCTGCCAAATAAGCCCATAAGATGTAGTCTTATCAGAGCAAGTGGGAGTCCGTAATGAAGTGAATCCCAATTGACGCCCATCTTAACAAATAAGTGTGCTTCAAGGTGGTACCGGCACTGAACTCTCCACTTTAATAATTATCATTCCAAACGACACTTTCCTAATTTATATACATAAATTGCTGTCACCTGGACGTTTTCCCTTACATTAATCTCATGCACAAAACGTTCTAGTGCAGACAGTACTCTAAGTCACGAATGAGCAAGATCTGAGACAGAGCTCTCACGTACCGAAGTTCCAACAACTTTTCTACTTCTTAAACTCGTTCTCGAAGAACGAGACAAAAATCTTGTTAAACTCATGACGTAGTACTCACCTAATGTCTTACTAGAAACTGATTCCTGGCTTCTGGTCACGTTTTAAAGGAGATTCTTTTTTAAGAAGCTATCGGCCGTTTCCCACTGAGGTAAGCCTGGAACAATGTTCTAGACTATGGAGCAAATCTCTTCTCCAAGCTGAGGGACTGACCACCTCAAAACTACGTCTTCAAGGGTGATGGACTGATGACATCGCATTTACATCTTTACTGCTTCTGCTCACTCTTGTGTATTCGACTGAAGAGGCCTATTGTGCAGGCGAAAAGTTTCGGAATGAAGATACCTAATCGTTGCACATGTGTCTTACTTGTCCACCTGTTGGTACTGTATACCATTTTAAAAATAATTTATAAAATACACTGGAATGAATAAATACACTACTTTGTAAGGCGGTATATATCTTCATTCCTGTGTACTTGATAAAGCCCAGCCTTGGGTGAAACATTGTATTAAAAGCGTCCTCTGTTGCCAGAACTGTTATTTCTTCTTGTCGGCTTTTGCCATTGTCTATCTCCTCATATTTACTCGCATATACTCTCCATCTCGGAAGAAAAATAAAATAAAATTTAACGATAATGGTGCATAACGATGACGAATGGAGATTAAACGTTAGAAAGAGAAACAGGAAGAAATATACAAGGATATGACAGTGTTATTTGCAAAAGGCGTTCATCGCTTCTTTGCTGCAAAAAGACGATAATATATGAATATTGCCGGCATGAGGGAAGAGAGAGGAGAGGAGATAGGGATGGAAGAGGTAAGGGAGTGATGGGTGGAGAGAGTTAAGAAGGGAGAGGAAGGTGAGAGAATAAGGGAAAGGAGAGATAAAGAAAGTCACAAATGGGGAACAAAAGGAACAGTGCAGTGAGAGAAGAGAGAAATGGGAGATGAGGAAAAAAGTAAAGGGAAGGCGAAGGATGAAGAGAGGAGCGAAGCTGGAGGGAAGGAGATAGGAAGGAAGCTGAAGGGAAGGAGAGAGGAGGGAAGCTGGAGGGAAGGAGAGAAGAGGGAAAAGCTGGAGGGAAGGAGAGAAGAAGGATTAGAAATGGGGGGGGTGAAGGGAGGAGGGAAGAGGAAGAGAAGGTGAAAGGTGGAGAGAGAGAGAGAGAGAGAGAGAGAAGCTGTGTGCTTCTCTAAAAGTGTTCATGTCCAGCACATTGATGTTGCCACCCCTACACATCTTGAAATAATGTTCTTCAAGCTCTGTATAAACACTAGTACCTCTGTACTAGCATGTGCAATGTACAGACCTCAGTGGCAACATGCAGACCCTATCAACTTCCTAATGGAAAATATTGACTCCCTTCTGCTACATCACAATTGTCAACATATTATAATTGTTGGAGACCTCAACCAGCACATTATACAGAGGGACTTTGATGACCTTCTTGCAGTGTTTGACATGAGAAACTTTGTTGATTTCCCTACTCATATCTCTGGCTCCTCCCTTGACCCAGTAGTGAGTGATCTGGCAGAGGGCATAGTCACTTGTCAACCCCTCGGCTACGTTGGATCGTCTGACCACAAGGCTGTTTTTACCACACTTAAGATCCCAACAGAACGAGGTGAGGAGTCCACACGCACAACCTGGCTATGGGAAAGAGGTAATTGGCCAGCCCTTTGCTCTGAGCTCGCCACCACTGACTGGAATGCTCTTCTCCAAGGGGATGTTGACAACCAAGTGAAAGCCTTCACTGGACACATCCTTAATCTACAACAAGAACACATTCCTCACCGGCAATATGTGACGAAGCCTACAGATCAGCCTTGGTTTGGTTTTCGTTGTAGAGAGGCTGCTACTGCTAAGTACAAAGCATGGCGAAGGTATAAGAGACATCCTACCACCTATAACAGGAACTTGCACATGCAAGCCTGTAGGCATATGGGTGACGTTCAAAAGTGGGCCATTGCTAAATGGGAGGTGGACACTAAAAGAAAGTTAGCATCAGGTAGGGTAGGCTCCAAAACCTGGTGGTCCCTGGTCAAGGACAGACAAGGTTATCTGCCTGATGAACTTATTCCACCTCTAAATCGACAGGATGGGACCACCACTACTAGTAGTCAAGAGAAGGCGGACCTCTTTGCTGAACACTTTGCTACCAAAATGCAAGTTCCTGATCCAGCAAGGGACCCTCCTTGGCTAGCTGCAAGAACTGTGTCAAAACTGTCAGTGGTGACAATAAGGCAGGAGGAGGTGCATTTCCTTCTTAAATCGCTTGACCAAGAAAAGGCTGTGGGCCCAGACAAGTTGAGCCCAAGATTGTTGAGAAGATGTGCAGACCAGCTAGCAGCACCTCTAACTCGCATCTTTCAGCACTGCCTAGTACAGTGTAAATGGCCCTCTCTATGGAAAGAGGCAAATGTAGTCCCTGTTCACAAAAAGAAGAGCAGAGCAGAAATCACCAACTACAGACCAGTGTCACTCCTGTCAATCACTGGTAAGATCCTTGAGACAATAATCTCAAGACAAATGACAGAGTATTTTGACTACCACTCACTACTTTGTGATCGTCAATATGGCTTCAGGAAAGGTTACTCTGCTGCTGATCTGTTGTTAAACCTCTCCACTAAGTGACACCAGTCACTGGATGAATCCAAAGTCAGCTGTGTGGTAGCACTGGACATTGCTGGCGCTTTCGACCGGGTGTGGCACCAGGGCCTCTTAGCAAAACTTCAAGCACTGGGAATTGCAGACTCTACGCTATGTCTCCTCAGTGATTACCTTCATGGTAGATCTCTAAGTGTAGTCCTCAATGGAACGGAATCAGCAAGGCATCCTATTGGGGCAAGTGTTCCACAAGGAAGCGTGCTGGGTCCATTGTTATGGAATGTCTGCTTCAACGACCTTCTTCATCTCATCCCAGAATCACATGCATATGCAGACGACTGTACACTGACATTCACTTATCCAAGAGAAGAAATGCCAGCTGCTCTAAGCTACATCAATCACCAGCTGAGAGCTATATCAGCTTGGGGAAATAGATGGCAAGTAACATTTGCACCTGAGAAAACGCAAATGATGATCGTCTCTAGGCACCATGATGGTAATGCTGGTGCAGTAGTAAGGATGAATGGGAGGATGTTGGCACCTGGAGAAGAAGTTGATATCCTTGGGGTGAAATTTGACTCCAAACTAACCATGAAGAACCATGTCGTAAATCTTGCAAACAAGGCAGCCAGGAAGCTTACAGCACTTCGCCGTATCTCGCATCTGCTTGACAGTAGGGGTTGCAAGATCCTGTACGAGGCACAAGTACGCTCACACCTTGAGTATGCTCCACTTTCTTGGTTTGCCTGCCCCCCCTCTCATCTGCGACTGCTTGACAGAGTAGAGAACAGAGCAAGACGTCTCATCTCTCGCCTGGACCCATCCTGGATAGATCTGTCATTTCAGCAGAGCCTTCAACATAGGAGGGATGTGGGTGGCCTTACTGTTATGTACAAGGCCAATATTGTCAAAATACCACACTTGGATCCACTTCGAGGACAGCGTGAAACAAGCTTTTATGCCACAAGAAGGGCAGAAAGCAGCAACTTCATTCTGGCTGTACCCTTCTCCAGAACGTCACTCCATCTGAGATCATACATACCCAGGATGACTCGAGTATGGAACACATTCGTACAGCATAATGATGTCAACGAGATAAAGTCAGTTGATCAAATGAAAATGCTGGCCCACAGATGGCTCCAACTTCATCCTGTTCCCTACTTGTATGTCTCATAACAATAAAAATGCTTTCAAATGAGCTGATGTAGGTAACAGCTCTTAGCTTGCCAATAAAGTTAGGAATCCTTAACCTGTAAATAGCTGTCAATAAAGCTAGGGATCCTTAACCTTGTCAAACCCTGTGTGTAAAAAAAAAAAAAAAAAAAAAAAAAGAGAGATAGAGAGAGACAGGAGTAAGGTGAGGTATGAAAAGAGTAAAAAGTGAGAGGAGGAGGAGGAAACAAAAAGTGAAAAGAAGGGAGTGGTAAGAATGCCAGAAGTAAAGAGATAGAAAAATAAGAGTTGAAAGTAAGTTAGAGAGAGAGAGAGAGAGAGAGAGAGAGAGAGAGAGAGAATAGAGAGTGTAAAGTGAGGTGAAGGTGTGGGGTTGAGGTAAGGGGCTAGGAAAGGGAAAGTGATCAGCCTTGGTTTGGCTTTCGTTGTAGAGAGGCTGCTACTGCTAAGTATAAAGCATGGCGAAGGTATAAGAGACACCCTACCACCTATAACAGGAACTTGCACAGGCAAGCCTGTAGGTATATGGGTGACGTTCAAAAGTGGGCCATTGCTAAATGGGAGGTGGACACTAAAAGAAAGCTAGCATCAGGTAGGATAGGCTCCAAAACCTGGTGGTCCCTGGTCAAGGACAGACAAGGTTATCTGCCTGATGAACTCATTCCACCTCTAAATCGACAGGATGGGACCACCTCTACTAGTAGTCAAGAGAAGGCGGACCTCTTTGCTGAACACTTTGCTACCAAAATGCAAGTTCCTGATCCAGCAAGGGACCCTCCTTGGCTAGCTGCAAGAACTGTGTCAAAACTGTCAGTGGTGACAATAAGGCAGGAGGAGGTGCATTTCCTTCTTAAATCGTTTGACCAAGAAAAGGCTTTGGGCCCAGACAAGTTGAGCCCAAGATTGCTGAGAAGATGTGCAGACCAGCTAGCAGCACCTCTAACTCGCATCTTTCAGCACTGCCTAGTACAGTGTAAATGGCCCTCTCTATGGAAAGAGGCAAATGTAGTCCCTGTTCACAAAAAGAAGAGCAGAGCAGAAATCACCAACTACAGACCAGTGTCACTCCTGTCAATCACTGGTAAGATCCTTGAGACAATAATCTCAAGACAAATGACAGAGTATTTTGACTACCACTCACTACTTTGTGATCGTCAATATGGCTTCAGGAAAGGTTACTCTGCTGCTGATCTGTTGTTAAACATCTACACTAAGTGGCACCAGTCACTGGATGAATCCAAAGTCAGCTGTGTAGTAGCACTGGACATTGCTGGCGCTTTCGACCGGGTGTGACACCAGGGCCTCTTAGCAAAACTTCAAGCACTGGGAATTGCAGGCTCTACGCTATGTCTCCTTAGTGATTACCTTCATGGTAGATCCCTAAGTGTAGTTCTCAATGGAACGGAATCAGCAAGACATCCTATTGGGGCAAGTGTTCCACAAGGAAGCGTGCTGGGACCATTGTTATGGAATGTCTACTTCAACGACCTTCTTCTTCTCATCCCAGAATCATATGCATATGCAGACGACTGTACACTGACATTCACTTATCCAAGAGAAGAAATATCAGCTGCTCTAAGCTACATCAATCACCAGCTGAGAGCTATATCAGCTTGGGGAAATAGATGGCAAGTAACATTTGTACCTGAGAAAATGCAAATGATGATCGTCTCTAGGCACCATGATGGTAATGCTGATGCAGTAGTAAGGATGATTGGGAGGGTGTTGGCACCTGGAGAAGAAGTGATATCCTTGGGGTGAAATTTGACTCCAAACTAACCATGAAGAACCATGTTGTAAATCTTGCAGACAAGGCAGCCAGGAAGCTTACAGCACTTCGCCGTATCTCGCATCTGCTTGACAGTAGGGGTTGCAAGATTCTGTACGAGGCACAAGTACGCTCACACCTTGAGTATGCTCCACTTTCTTGGTTTGCCTGCCCCCCTCTCATCTGCGACTGCTTAACAGTAGAGAACAGAGCAAGACGTCTCGTCTCTCGCCTGGACCCATCCTGGATAGATCTGTCATTTCAGCAGAGCCTTCAACATAGGAGGGATGTGGGTGGCCTTACTGTTATGTACAAGGCCAATATTGTCAAAGTACCACACTTGGATCTACTTCGAAGACAGCGTGAAACAAGCCTTTATGCCACAAGACGGGCAGAAAGCAGCAACTTCACTCTGGCTGTACCCTTCTCCAGAACATCACTCCATCTTAGATCATATATACCCAGGATGGCTCGAGTATGGAACACATTCGTACAGCATAATGATGTCAACGAGATAAAGTCAGTTGATCACATGAAAATGCTGGCCCACAGATGGCTCCAACTTCATCCTGTTCCCTACCTGTATGTCTCATAACAATAAAAATGCTTTCAAATGAGCTGATGTAGGTAACAGCTCTTAGCTTGCCAATAAAGTTAGGAATCCTTAACCTGTAAATAGCTTGTCAATAAAGCTACTGATCTTGTCAAACCCTGTGCAAAGAAAAAAGAAAAAAAAAAAAAAAAAAAAAAAAAAAGAGAGAGAGAGAGAGAGATAGAAAGATGGGGAGTGGAGAGGGAGGTAAAAATGAAAGGTAGAGAGGGTGGAAGTAATGGGAAGGGTGGAGAGGGGAGAGAAAAGAAATAGCTGATATAAAAGGAGATAAGGAAGAGCATTAACAACAAATTATCAGTTATTATTAGAAATGGAATAATAGAGTAAATTATTGAGTAAGGGGGTAAGAGAGTGCGTCTGGGATTGAATAAGAAATTTAGTAAGGGAGTTGCTAATGGATTGAATGGGAGAATGTGTAAGGGGGAAAGTCATTGACTCAGCTGGTGAACAAGGAAGAGAGTGAGTCAGTGACTGAGCGGGAGAATAAGAGAGTGAGTCAGTGACTTAGCAAGAGAATAAATAAAAGAGTGAGTCAGGTGACTGAGTGATAGTGTAATGTTTCGCATTTCGCCTCGTCAGCATGTTTTGTTTGGAGTTATCTCGAATATGAGAAAAACATGAGAGAATCATCTGCCTGAGAGCAGAGGGCAGATGATGCTCTGTCTCTAGGAAGCACTCCTATTATTTCATGGGACATTTGTGAGTCATCTTCCGTGGATATGGACTCAGTGTCGCAGGCTAGCAGACAAAGATGTTGATTCGCGTCATGTCTTATGAAATATTCGTAGGTCAATATCAGTAGATATGGAGTTACTCCCAAAGTCCGTCTGAATAGAAAAATTACTAGTCCTACTCGATCACTTGGATTTTTGTGAACCCGCTTTGAGAAGTTTTACTCGAGGGACTCATAAACTCATTTGTCCCTAACATCAAATGTCTTTATCTTATTTTTTTTTTAACTGAGATTTTTCCAACAAAACATGTAGAAAAAAAGTGTGACTGAGATGTAACGTAACTGGGACTAGTGTCTTCTTTGACTGTCCAGCAGTAATAAACAAAGGACGTCGAGCATTTCCTACATGGACGTGAGACATCCTTGCTGTTAGTGTTTTTCGATAAGTTATAACACAAGCCCAGTTCTTCACGTTTTACTAGATATGACATTTCCCTTCATGGTATGATGACGTTTCCCTTCATAGTAGGATGACCCAAGAAAAGAAAATGTTCGCTATTCGCCTTTATCTGTCTACCAAATGACTCACGTCTTTCAAAGCGTAAGCACTCTACTTCTCGCCTTCAAAAAAAAAAAAAAAAAAAAATTATACAAACCAGTATTTTAAAATTCTTCCATATATATTGTTTTGCTTATACTCCAACAGCACGTTAGATCTTAGAAAACACTTACCTTAACTCAGTCCGAATAAACACGCTTACATGTGTTTGCTGGACGCTCAAGGTCCTTCCTCGCAAAACCTTATTCACGTGCCTTTTTTATTTACTCTTCGGGCGTCCACTACACCTTTAATCAACATCAGATTTATTCAGCTACTCCATAGACATTCCTGATTTATTATTTTCTGCATAAACAAATCATTTTAAAAACCACTCCTTTGCTCTTTCATAAAAGCCACATCATCTTAATACTGTTCAGTATTTTCTGCATAATATCCACGCACGCACAGATCTGAGACAAACTTTCCACTGCGTAAAGCCTCGCTGCAACATTAAAAAATCATTCTTCCAATTAATACAACTGATACTTTCTTTCAACAGACACGTCACCACTTCAACCTTTACCATGCCTATTCTGTGATTCACCTCATCTCTGCCGATATACCCACTCCTTAATATTCTAAACACACGTTATCTTACTGTATACACCTTCCCTTTTTCTACAATGGCGTCCAATTTTCCATTGATTAAAATTTTTCTTATTCTCATCCCATTTCTTTTTTCCCGCCTTCATATACGTAACTCTTTCTTCTTTTACACATCACCACAAACTCCACAAATCCCTGCAACGTCACTTCCGAACCCCCCTCCCTGCCCCCCCCCTCCAAAAAAAAAGTGTAGTTAGCAAGAAGCTTATATTATAATTTCCAATTTATCCCAACACTAGCATTGATATTTTTTGCACACTCCCATCAATAAAAACATCAAACAACACTGGTGATATGCTTACCTCTTTAAATATCCCCGAGATACAATAAGTGTTGGGTAAGGAAGTAATGGAGTGAAGTAAGGAAATTGATGGATGAGGAAGGTGTAAGCTGAGGCTTGCTTAGATTCAGGAAGATGTGAGGTGAAGAATGCTTAGGCCGGTAAGTATTAGGATAGTGAAGAGTGAGAAGGGTGATGTGTGGTGTCTAGTAAGGAAAGTGCATGGACAAGGAAGTGTGTTGTGAGAGAGTTGTGGGGTGATGCGAAATGAAGGAAGTGTGGAATAATAAATATGAAGGTTGAGAAAGATGTGGAGACTGCGGTGTGGTGAAAGAAGTTTGGGCAGAGGAAGCGTGAGTGAGGAAGAAGTGAGATGAGGAAGATGAATTATGAGGAATATTTGGGGTCTGAAAGGTAGAGGGTGACAAAGGCGTTGGATAGGAAAACAGGGGATGGGGTGATAAAAGAGAAGGATGTGGAAGGTGTAAAGTAAGGTGGGGTGGAATCACAGTCGATGACCTCCACTCCAAACCAACAGATACGGATATTAGTGCAGGGAAAAAAAGTTCCCCTAAGTACCACCAATCCGATGACATTCTTCTTTGCAAATATACAGGGTCTAAAGCCAGCAACGAACAACAAAATACCTTTCATCCGTGGATTGCTTGCAGAGGCAAATGCAATGTTCGCGGCTTTCACAGAGACCCACATAAAGGATCACTTGGACAACGAAATATGGATCCCGGGTTACAACCTATACAGATGCGACATAGCGAACAGGCAAAAGGATGGGGATGGGGGGGGGGGAGGGGTTGGCCTGTATATCGCAGAGTCACTTATTTGCTCAGAACTACTAAATGCCTCAAATGGTGTAGTTGAAGTTTTAGCAGTAAAGATCGAGAACCAAAATATGGTCATTGTAGTAGTTTACAAGCCTCTGGATCCAACGTCCCAACAATTCCAGGAACAGCTGTTGAAAATTGACCACTATCTTGAAAACTTTCCAGCTCCTGCCCCCAACATCTTCCTCCTGGGGGATTTCAACTTATGACACCTAAAATGGAGGAATATAGCAAATAATGTTGTTGCAGTGATAACACCAGGAGGCGGCTCAGATGAGAACTCACACACACACGAGCTTTTAAATCTCTGCACAAAATTCACCTTAAACCAGCAAATAATAGAGCCTACTAGATTGGATAATACACTGGACCCCATCTTCACTAACAATGATGATCTGGTATGAAGTGTCACCATATCAAAAACAATATATTCAGATCACAACATAATCGAGGTTCAGACATGTATGCGCGGAGCCCCAGACCGACAAAATGTGATCAGTCACGAGGGAACCTTCACCAAATTCAACTTCAATAACAAGAACATAAAGTGGGACCAAGTAAACCAAGTTCTAAATGATATAAGCTGGGAAGATAGCCTAAGCAACACAGACCTCAACTTATGCTTAGAACAGATTAACTCTGGCACTCGATGTATGCTCAAGGCATATTCCTTTAAGAAAGAGGAGTAGATGCAAAATAGAAAGAGACAGGCGCTCCCTTTACAGGCGAAGGAAAAGAATAACAGAGCGGCTAAAAGAGTCCAATATATCTGCAATGCGTAGGGAGACACTGGTCGGAGAAATAGCAAACATCGAACTAAAGCTAAAGGAATCTTATAGGAGTAGAAATCGCAGGAAGGACTAAAAGCCATTAATGAAATTGATAGTAACCCAAAGTATTTACTTTCTTATGCCAAATCAAAGTCGAGAACAACATCCAGTATTGGGCCCCTACTTAAACAAGATGACAGCAAGGAAATGAGTGAGCTACTCAAGTCCCAGTATGACTCAGCTTTTAGCAAGCCGCTAACCAGACTGAGAGTCGAAGATCTAAATGAATTTTTTATGGGAGAGCCACAGAATTTGGTAAACACAAGCCTATCTGAAGTTATCCTTACGCCAAATGACTTCGAACAGGCGATAAATGACATGCCTATGCACTCTGCCCCAGGGCCAGACTAATTGAACTCCGTGTTCATCCAGAACTGCAGAAAGCCCCTATCACGTGCTTTTAACATCCTATGGAGAGGGAGCATGGACATTGGCATTGAAGTCGTCCCAAAGTTACTAAAAACAACAGACATAGCCCCACTCCACAAAGGGGGGAGTAAAGCAATAGCAAAGAACTACAGACCGATAGTGCTAACATCCCATACCATAAAAATCTTTGAAAGGGCCCTAAGAAGCAAGATCGTCATCCTTCTAGATACCCATCAATTACACAACCCAGGGCAGCATGGGTTCAGAGCAGGTCGCTCTTGTCTATCCCAACTACTGGATCACTACGACAAGGTCCTGGATGCACTAGAAGACAAAAAGAATGCAGATGTAATATACACAGACTTTGCAAAAGCCTTCGACAAGTGTGACTATGATGTAATAGCGCACAAAATGCGTGCTAAAGGAATAACAGGAAAAGTTGGCAGATGGATCTATAATTTCCTGACAAATAGAACACAAAGAGTAGTAGTCAACAGGCGGCTGCGGTGAAAAGCTCTGCTCCGCAAGGCACAGTACTGGCTCCCATCTTGTTCCTCATCCTCATATAAAACATAGACAGGGATATAAGCCACAGTGCCGTGTTTTCCTTTGCAGATGACACCCGAATCTGCATGACAGTGTCTTCCATTGAAGACACTGCAAGGCTCCAGGCGGACATCAACCAAATCTTTGAATGGGCTGCAGAAAACAATATGAAGATCAACGATGAGAAATTTCAATTACTCCAATATGGTAAACGTGAGGAAATTAAAACTTCATCAAAGTATAAAACAAATTCCAACTACACAATAGAGTGAAAAACTAACGTCAAAGACCTGGGAGTGATTATGTCGGAGGATCTCATCTTCAAGGACCATAACATTGTATCAATCGCATCTGATAAAAAAATGACAGGATGGATAATGAGAACCTTCAAAACTAGGAATGCCAAGCCCATGATGACACTCTTCAGGTCGCTTGTTCTATCTAGGCTGAAATATTGCACGCTAACAGCACCTTTCAAGGCAGGTGAAATTGCTGACCTAGAAAATGTACAGAGAATCTTCACAGCAAGCATAACTGAGATAAAACACCTCAATTACTGGGAGCGCTTGAAGTTCCTGAACCTGTACTCCCTGGAACGCAGGCGGGAGAGATACATGGTTATATACACCTGGAAATTCCTAGAGGGACTAGTACCAAAATTGCACACGAAAATCGCTACCTACGAAAGCAAAAGCCTCGGCAGACGATGCAACATCCCCCAGTGAAAACAGGGGTGCCATTAGCACGTTAAGAGACAACACAGTAAGTGTCAGGGGCCCGAGACTGTTCAACTGCCTCCCAGCATGCATAAGGGGGATTACCAATAGACCCCTGGCTGTCTTTAAGCAGGCACTGGACAAGCACCTAAAGTCGGTACCTGACCAGCCGGGCTGTGGTTCGTACATTGGATTGCGTGTGGCCAGCAATAACAGCCTGGTTGATCAGGCCATGATCCACTATGAAGTATGAGGCCTGGTCACAGACCGGGCCGTGGGGGCGTTGACCCCCGGAACTCTCTCTATAACGAGATTATTTGGTAATGTGGTAGCGGGGAGTAAATGATACGTCTTCGGAGGCTTCTTACTTTATTTGCAAAGTCGTGGTGGGTACACAGGCTTGTGTGTTGTGCCCATGGCCCAGGAGGGCCATCCCTCGAGGGAGAGAACTAGTAGGCCTTGTGTCTTCCTGCTAGGCCGCTGTGTGAGTGAGTGTGTGTTGGACCAGCATCCCACAGACCTGGAGCAGGCCCAGAGGGCAGCACCTTAGTGGTGCGAAATATGAACTAAGCTGGCAGACAGTACAGGCTGTCTACATATGCTCGGCCACCTACCTTACGTCGTCTCAACATGACAATACTGGTGCTAAAAAAAACTCGGTCTCTTGTAGGAACAGGGCACAGAACACAAAATAAAAACATATATATACATATGGACATGGAAAAAGAACTTCCTACAGACAGGGAAGAAAAAAACATGTGGGGTGTGCTAAACATCGTGGTCATAGGCAGTGAGCGTCGAAGGGCATCACTGCATGCCTTCCTGCGTCTGGACAGATACTGCAACACAGGAGACATCGCTGTGGTTGAGCTTGACGTAACAGGGTATGGTCTCCTCTGGAACGGTGAGGCAGTCATCATCGGAGTCGTTGCAGGTTTTCACTCAACCTGGGGCACGACATGCTGGTGCCCTCGAGTGAGGCGTCGTCAAAACTCGGGAACTGGGCAGGACTTCTGGCAAGCAACTCAGGAGGACACTTCTCGACTGGTACTGTCGCTAGGCTGTCACTGCCGGCGAGCGTGGAGCGAGTTGTGGAGCAAGTCGTGGCAGAGATGACTGGACGAAACATCTGGGAGTCGTAACATCATACACCAGACTGCAGTGAGCGAGCTAGCAGTCGAAGTGACATCTTCATGCAGGCTGCTCACTGAAGCTTGTGACACAAGGCTGACACAGCGCCTGCCGACAGGGCTAACTGTGGCTTGGCGAGTGTCATTCTCTTGGCAGTTGTAGTTGTAGCAGAGGTTAGTCTAAGCGTCCCCAGACTTGTTTCTCTACATATAACTGCACTCTGAAGGTCTGGAGGTGAAGTGAAACAAATCTCGATGGGAATCGTAGCAGGTACGATTCTGCAGAACATTTATGAGCGACGAGCATAAGAGCTTTCTGTACAAGGGGGCTCATACGCTCAGGGGCTGACTGATATCAGCTGTCAAATGCGCTGGTCACACTAACACAATGGTGCTACACAAGGGTCTGACCGCAGACCTCACTGGACACATGGAAAACTTTACACACATCCGCGGTACATGCGGTACAACATGGCTTAACTAGCAAATGATGCTTTTCTGTGCACAAAACTGACACTAAGCCATACACTAACATGTGAGAACACTGACTGAGAGGAACTAATTAACACATGACATATATCTTCTCTCAATCTTCTCGACAATACTGACATCATGTGATATCAGGCGTGACGTCGCGAGGTGACGTCAACAGCACTGTGACGTCAGCAGACATCTCGAGGTGACGTCAGACAGACATCGTGATGTCATGAAGTCGGGCAGCAGCATCGGTGACGTCAATGTGATGCGGGCAACAGACCACAGCATGAGGCTTGGTAACCCATGTAGCTTGTAGATCCACGTGACATTGTCCACACCCCACGTGGCATCGGGATCCACGTGGCGTTGTGATCTGCATGGCATGCTGATCCATGGGGCTTGCTGATCCGTGTGACTTGCTGATCCACGTGGCTTGCTGATCCATGTGGCTTGCTGATCTATGTGGCATGCTGATCCACATGGCTTCGACTGGCCTCGGGCACTCGGATACACAGCTCTGGCAATGAATTCACATGGAAAACAGCAGAAAACACAGCAGAGGGAGTGATGCACATAGTGGTGGTAGGCTGGTGAGGTGTGAGTAGGGTGAGCGTGGGTGAGGCGAGGAAACGGCCACTTCCTCTCCCTCCTACAAACACGTGGAGAAACTCACACTGGACACAGAAATCACCACAAAACTCACCTCTGGCTTGCTGAAACAGCTGTGCTGAGCTGAACAACAACAGCAACATACAAGTGACGCTGAACAGGTGACTTGAGAAACAGTGTGGGACGCTGTAGCGTGGGGTCACTGGGATGCCACTTACAATTCTCGAAGAAATTCGGCAAATTTCGGCTAGATCCTGCTTGTACCTGTGTCTGGATGCTCAAACGTGCAGACACGACATCAGGATAACTCGTTGAGAGACGGATGCTTCTTGCATGGGGTGATGAAGTGAAGATGACTTCATCCCTTCCTCTCTCCGGGCAAACACAACTGCTGCGACCACCGCTTCCCACCATTTATAACGAGATTATTTGGTGAACTGAAAGTGGGGTGTGAATTATAAACGTCTTCCCGAGGCTTCTTTGTTTATTGAAAAGTCGTGGTGGGTACACAGGCTTGTGTGTTGTGCCCATGGCCCAGGAGGGCCATCCCACGAGAGGGAGAACTAGTAGGCCTTGTGTCTTGCTGCTTGGCTGCTGAGTGAATGAGAGTGTGTGGGCCAAGCATCCCACTGACCTGGATCAGGCCCAGAGGGCAGCACCTTAGTGGCGCAAAATATGAACTAAGCTAGCAGACAGCATAGGCTGTCTGTACAGAGAGTACAGCCTGTCTACATACGCTCGGCTACCTTCCACATGGTCGTCCCGACCATGTCTGGCGGTAAAAAAAACTCGGTCTCTCTCTCGTAGTTGTGCCCATGGCCCAGGAGGGCCATCCCTCGAGGGAGAGAACTAGTAGGCCTTGTGTCTTCCTGCTAGGCCGCTGTGTGAGTGAGTGTGTGTGGGACCAGCATCCCACAGACCTGGAGCAGGCCCAGAGGGCAGCACCTTAGTGGCGCAAAATATGAGCTAAGCTGGCAGACAGGATAGGCTGTCTGTGCAGACAGTACAGGCTGTCTACATCTCCAGGTAAACTCCAGGCGAGAAAGATTGACGACGCGGAAGATGTGGTATGAGGAATATTTGAAGTGAGGAATGTATAGGGTGAGGACAGTGTAGATTGAGGATGGAGTGGAAAGAATGTGTGGAGCGAGGAATGTGTAGAAATTATCTCCAAAGTGGGGGCGAGCAGCATAGGGAAGCAGTAACCCTTCAGCAAGGGGACTGAGACTTCTTTCTCACAGCAAGACGAAGGTCAGGATAGGGTCAAGAGCCAACTATCCTTCCATTAGTGTTGAGTTGCATCCGTGCTTTTCAAATATTATGTCAGCATTATTTCACCCACATAAGGGGTGTGCACGACGACAAGAGCATCTAGTCAGCAAAACTTTTGCAAGATCACCCGAGTGAATGAGTAAAACCCCACGGCAGAACTACCGACGATCACATGCGTAGAATCATAATTCATTGTCAAATTGTGTATCTCTGTGTCGCTTATTCGTGTTCGAACGATCATTAAGGAGAACTGAAGCAAAGATACAGTATTTAAATTTTACTTGTTACCTTTGCTAAGGGAAGTATTGCCAATATATTCCCTGCTGTGAACGTTAAACATGGAAGTATTACTGTTGGCGAGTATATCTCTTGAACAAGTGATGGCAATTCGAGTGACGTTGAAACAATTCGAAATACTTAGTGAACAATAGCACTAGAGTGTACGACGACCTATCCCTATCTTGTTAAATGATTGTTCAACATTATTCAAAGGAAGAATGGAATCATCCTACCTTCAATTAAGCCATCGGAATCGGTGTCATGTCATATAGGTACGATACACACACCCAGGTATGTCATTTCAAAACTCATATTTTTACCGTGTTTGCTGTAGCGAATAGGTAATGCTGAGGGAGTAACAGGCTAATCAATAGACGCCATGACACAAGGGCGATCGCCCAAACCCAGGTAAGACTCGCCCACAACAGTCCTGGTGACATACTTGCAATAGTGGATGATATAGGTTTTCAGGGCGAGTGTTAACCCTAATTGCAATTGTTATTTATAAATATAAATATAGTGAACACTTAGCTGATAAAAGACAGCAAATCGTCTACACAGCCGCCCCTGCAGACGAGTTCTAGATGCTGTCAAAACCATCCTTCAATGGGCTGTAAAGATTTATAATTTGTAAGATTATAAATTACCCCTAGGGGGTGTTATGTCAGCATATTTCATTCACTGATGGCTGACAAAATACGTACTTGTTTGGACTCAAAAGTCCACACCTTACTGCCGACTCAAGAACTCAAGAACTGCGCAGTCCCCCGTACTACAAGAAATTCGTAACATACCTTGCTCTTGTAACGTGAGCTATGGTGTTCTTCACACCTTCGACAGGTATCGGTGACTTGATAGAAGCTGAAGTGTCCTTGGATGTCCACGTCTTCCATTGTCTAGGAAACGCACACTGGTACACTATGTTCCACAAGATTTGTCTTTATTGTTCACAATCTTATCACAAGAGAAGCTGATCACACTTCTCTTAAGTGTTTATTGTGTTTTGTGAGACACTTTGTTCACACTAACGCACAGATCAGTGTTCTTTGTTGGTTATCCTGGCGTCAGTGTCACTCTCAGTAGAGTCAAAAGTAATCTGAAGACGCCACAGCACCCCACGCCGTCACTGCCCCAGCACAAAAAAAAAGCTGACCTAGTACTTTTGCTTCCTTGCCACTTCCTTGATGAAGCAAAGCAGAATGTTTAAATCTTGCTGTCTTAAGCATAGACAACAATGTCCACTATCTTTACTATGGTAATAAAGTGGGAGCAGGATTTTCCTTAATTGTCCTGCTAAAGTAAGAGATGTACTGTCTCTTATAAAAATACACTTTGCAACACTGGACTGCAAGGAGCAGCGGTCAACTTGACCACGTCGCATACTCGTACTGCATCTGTGATCAATTACTCACTGTAGCAGTAAACAAGACGCTTGCCCCTTCTGAGAGGGCTGGGCCCCTCAGGGGCTGAAAGGGGCTGAAGGGCTGAAGGGGGCTGATACCCCCCTCCTGGAGAAAATTTCTCCACACTGGGGGGCGGCGGAGGTTCGCTGCAGGTGAACTATTCATCACTTAACATTAATTTAATTTTCTCACTCGCCACCACTGCTGCTTGTCTTTTCTGAACAGCTTTAGTCTGTGTGGTTTCTGGAGAATCACTAATTTTGTTTTCAACACTGTGTAATTCTAACGGCACTAGTTTATTTATTGTCCGCTTATTCACTACACCTTTGCTTAAAACATCAACTGTCCTGATGATTCCATTTGCATCAGGATATATGGTCACAATTTTTCCAAGTGGCCATTGGGACCTCGGACCATCATTGTCGATAATCACTATGTCACCAGGTCTTAAGGACTTATGATTTTCAGGAACACCAGCTCCATAGAAGTGTTCTCTCAATGAGGTGAGATAGTCTTCTCGCCAAATTTTCTCCCAACGTTCAATCACTTTATTAAGGTGTTTGAATTTACGTCTGAGTTGCTCAGGTTCGAAATAAGTAGGATCCTCTATGATTTCTTTATCATTCATGGGAGGAACAGGTTCGAGCCTTCTGCCATGGAGTAAATGAGATGGACTTAACACTTCTAAATTGTCCAGATCATCGGTAACATAAGTTAGAGGTCTGTTGTTGACTCTATTTTCTATTTCAGTCACAACTGTACGGAATTCTTCTAAGTCGATTCTTTGACGATGAAGAGTCTTCCTTAAACAACGTTTTACAATGCCGATCATTCTTTCATAAAATCCGCCGTGCCATGGAGATTTAGGAGGAATGTATCTCCAACGACAACTGCGTTGATTCAGCATCTGTTGTACTTCTGGTTGATCAAAGATCTTGCTTATATAAGCAGCACCAGCAACAAAGTTCGTTGCATTATCTGAAATCATCAGTCTGGGACATGCCCTTCTGGCTGCAAACCTTCTGAATAATTTGATAAAAGTTTCAGCAGACATGTCAGTGGCTACTTCTAGATGTACTGCTCTAGTTGTAGCACAAGTGAACAAACAGATGTACACCTTGATGGGAACTTTGTCAACTGTTTTGGTTAAAATTATTGGTCCAGTGTAATCTACACCTGTCACCTCAAATGGAGTGATATGACAAACTCTTTCAGAGGGATATGGAGGTGGACCTGGATACTGACATACTCGCATATCGTAGTGACGACAAGTAATACAGTCCTTTATTTGTTTTTTCACACTTTGTCGACCTTGAGGTATCCAGTAGGATTGTCGTATATGACAAAGTGTGTCAGCTACCCCACCATGTAACACGTTACTGTGGGCGTTTTGCACAATCAGTTTTGTTAGCCAATGATTCTTGGGGATCAATATTGGATGTATGGCTTCTTTAGGTAGTGAAGAATTATGAATTCTTCCTCGACATCTTATAATCTTTTCTGAGTCGAGATAAAGTCCTAAAGAATTAATCATAACAGGTTTCTTTGGGGATTTATCTTGTGTTTCTAGAAATTTATATTCTGTAGAGAAAACATCTTTCTGTATTAGTTTCACCCAGTATTTAATGGGTTCAAGACATTCATAATCAGGTTTTATTCCTTTAATGAATTTAAAGACAAGAGCTGTAACTCTTAAGAGTTTACCCAAAGATGAGTATTTAGATCCATCAATGACTATTTCTGTTGTGTCTGCAGTATTTACACAACTTATTTCTGCTGTGTTCAAGCATACTGTTTCTTCTGGCATAATGTGAGCTTTTTGCTGAGGCCAGTTATTTTCATTAGAGAGCCAGTTCGGTCCGTGGAGCCATAATTTATTATCCACAAATTTCTTGAGTGGGACACCACGTGACAACATGTCAGCTGGATTCTCTTGGGTAGAGACGTGGAGAAAGAGATAATCTCTCTGCATCTCTTTTATTTCTGCTACTCTGTTCTGTACATAGACCAGCTTACTCTTATTATTTCTTAACCACTGGAGAACTGCTTCATTATCACTCCAGATCACGGTTTTCTCAATAGTGAGATGATCAAGTACTTTGTTGAGATAGACAGCTAATTTTGTACCTACATAGAGTGCTGTCAGTTCCAATTGTGGTACTGTTCTGACCTTCAAGGGTGCTACCCTGGCCTTTGAAGTAATTAGTGTACTTCCTTCAGCATTACTCATGTAAGCTACAGCGCCATAACCTCTGGTTGACGCATCACAGAACACATGTAATGTGTACTTGTTTCCCTCTTGACCTATTTGTCTGGGAAATTTAATTTGATGAAGTTGTTTAAACTCCTTGGATATTTCATCCCATGCTTGACTCATTTCTAGAGGCAAGTTCTCATCCCATCCAATTTTGAGCTTCCATGCATCTTGCATAAGCATTTTACCCTTTATGGTAATTGGTGAGACGAGTCCTAGAGGATCAAAACATTGTGATACCTCTGACAGTAAACTACGTTTAGTGAGTGTACTGCATGATTTATTGTTTATCCTTTTGAGACTCAAAGTATCTTCCTGTGTGTTCCAATTAAGTCCCAGCATATTGTTGCAATCAGGAATTTCAGTTTCAGGGAAATCTTCTTTGATAAGTTCCCTTAATTGCTTTGAATTTGTATTCCACATCCTTAGAGGCATATTTGCTTCTTTCATCTCCTTGTTAGCTTCTCTGTATAAGGATTTCAAATCCTCCTCTTTATTCACAGTACCTTGAAGATTGTCCACATAGAAACTTTTCTTTAAGATTTCTTTGAAGGGACTTTCAGATTTCTTCAAATGTGTATTTAGAGTAGCTTCTAGTAAGAATGGAGAGGATGTTGCACCAAATAATACTGATTTGAAACGATAAGTTTTCACAGGACTTTGAGGATCATGTGGATTTTCAGGCCACAAGAATCGAGTATAATCTCTATCTATTTCTTGTAGTCCTACTCTTAAGAAAGCTTTGGAAATATCAGCCGTGTAGGCATATGGGTTTGTGCGAAATTTCATAAGCACGTCTCCAAGCTTCTCAGTTAGTGAGGGTCCGGTCATCAGACAGTCATTAAGACTTGCTACATCTTTATTTGCACGTGCGCTGCAATTATATACAACACGTAGTGGAGTGGTTTCAGAATCTTTTCTGACTCCATGGTGCGGGAGATAATGAGCGTCTGTCTTCAACTTATCTTCGACTATTTCCTCAATGAATTTATTGTCCAACTGTTCTTGTATGATATTATCATAGACAGTCAGTAGCTCTGGATTCTTCCTGAGCTCATGTATTTGTGCTTTCATCTGTCCGAAAGCCATGCGATAATTGCTAGGCAGATGTGGTGGATTTAATTTCCATGGTAACCTAACCCAATACTGTCCATCTTTATATTTGACAGTGTCCAAATATTGGTTATAAGTCTGAGACTCTTGTGGGCTTGGTTTATTTACATCAATACCTATCGCATCTAAATCCCACAACTTATCAACTGGTTCATTCATTTCTTCCAGTAATGATAATTTTTGCTGTGGTACATGATCAGCGGTTATTCTCGTAACTAGTACATTTTCCACTGAATCAATATCAGCTTCTTTCCCACTTTGAGAGGGAATGGGACCACATATCATGTGGCCTCCTGCTGTTTTCAGCAAGTGAACATCATGTTTACTTACTATATTTTGCACAAAACAGTGATAATAATCACTTCCAATGATTAAATCAATTGGACTAATTGTGTCCGTCTGTATGTCAGGACAGGCTAACTTGACCTTAGCTGCTTTCAGTGCTGCAACTGTTTCTTTTAATCCCTGGATCTGCACAGACTTAGGCAAATCATCTACTACCACAGCTTCTACTGTCTTTTTCCTGTTTCCTAGACCAACAGTGATTCTGGCTAGGTCATATGTCTGTTTACCAGAATTGTGGAAAAAACCAGCTATATCTAACTGTATTTTGGCATAGGGTTGTTTATTCAGTTTCTGCAACACTGATCTTCTTATGAAGGACCTTTGTGAGCCTTGATCAAATAGTGTTAGCACATTGGTTTTGTGTAATTTATTAGATAACTCAACTCGAGCTATCGGGAGAGCAGTTGCTTTAAACTTATCTCTCACATTTAATGCTGTTGCTTGTTGACTTCCTGATTCTGTGGAAGTCTGCTGCTGTTCAGCAAAAGTATTTGGGCATAATGCTGTATGATGCATACCCTTGCATTTAAAACACTTCTTCAGTGAGCATTTACCTCCCTTGTGTTCACCTAAACACTTGATGCACCTTTTCAGCTGATGAACACGTTGTTTACGTGCCTCCATTGATGTGTATTGACTACAATACTGTGCCCAATGTGTTCCATCACAAAGTACACATTTTGGAGTACGTTTATGTGTGACAGTTTGTTTACTGTCTGTTGTATTCACAGCTTGATAAATGCCTATATGAGATTTCCCATTCTGTGTTTTAGTGGGAGTAGTTATACTCTTTTTATACTGAGTTGAAGGTTTGTTATCCACGGGATTTGTGGATTTTTCATCTTGTCTCGTTGCTTGCATGCATGAAACTATTGTTTGTAAACCATTGCTAATTTCTTCACAAGTGAAATAGCGTTTATTGAACATAATATTTAATCGTTCAATAGTTTGTGGTGACAACTTATCTTGTACAATACCACTGATAAACCAATCACATTGTCTTAGGTCATATTTAGCACCTAGAGATCTGAGACTATTGTCTAATGTGATTCTAAATGCCTGTAAGTCTGAAAAACAATGTTTGGGTGGCTTCAAGCTTGATATTAAGACTGCATGTCTAACTCTGGCCTTGTCAGCATCAAAGTAATTGTCTGCTAAGACACGTAAGGCTATTTGATAATTACCTTTAACCACCGGAAATGACTTAATCAGTTCATAGGGTTCTCCCTTCACAAGACATTTAAGGTAATTGAACTTAGCAATCTCATCTATGTCAGTTCGTGAATTTACTATGGATTGAAAACCACTAATGAATTCTTCATAATTATGACCTTGGAAAATAGGTAATGACAATGTAGGTAAGCTTGGTAATGGGACACTTGTTGTTACAGGTGTAACAGGTGTTTGACCACTAGTTACAGTAGGTCTCTGTGACAGAGTTTTGCGGCAGATAGCCTGTACTCCTGTCCACCTTAATTGTTGATTACTAAAAGTATCCAAAACATTTTTAATTTCATTCTCAGTTGGATCTGATTCAAGAAAATTCTTTTCATAATGTGTATAGTCTGAATTAATTATTTTTAGAAGTCGTGTAATTAATTCAAATTTGACCTCAAGATCATCAAAATCTACGTTTGTATCTTGAGTTAATCCTATACAGACTGAAATTAGATTTTCTAATTGTGTAATCTTAGTCTGTAAAGACTGAAACATTTCGCTGCCTGACCACGGTAGTGTGCGGTAGATTAAGTCAGCTCTGCACCCCCTCTGACATTGTGTGTAGCACCCCTCTGCGAGCGCCCTTGTCAGTTACCTGGCTGCAGTGGTGTGAAGTGGTGCTGTCACACCTCGGCTAACAACTTAGGTGCACTGTGATCGTCAAGATGGCGGTTAGTCTGAGACGAAGGATAAATACTGTAGGCATCGAGCTACTTAAAGGAACGATAACGCCCAGTTCTGCGCAAGTCTTATTGCCAAAGATCATACGGGAGACTTATGGAGTACAAGATAGTGACTTGTATGGTGTAGCATTGAACGGAGGACAACGAATTTTCGTCAAACTGCTATCAGCAACGGTTTATGAATCGTTAGTCACCAGGTTTCAGGACGTGAGTCTTAACGTCACACCAGCTGTCACTGTAAGAATGATAGATGTTTCACGGTATTATACGTGGATCAAGTTACGCAACGTTCCCTTTGAGGCGGACGAGGCGGATATAAGGAAAGTTTTTGAGAAGTATGGGACGGTGCATTATGCTCAACATGGTACGTGGGCGGCAGGAGCCTATGCTGGTTTTCCAGAGGGTTCTTTCAACCTCAAAATGACTTTGAGGCACCCAATACCATCCTATGTGTACCTACAAGATTTCAGGACGCAGGTAATGGTAATGTACCCAGGACAACGACGTACGTGCCGCCTATGTGGTGAGTATGATCACATAGCGGCGACCTGTGACAAGCGAAGACATGTGCCTGGACCTGTGGTGGACGTCGCAGCCCCTGCTTCAAAGGTGGCAGGTGAGGAACAAACATCGGATGGAGGGCGTGGTGTTTTGTGGAGCGAGATAGTGGATCGGGCACACAGGACTGGTGGTGAGTTGGAGTCCCGCCCCCAACTGCCTGATCAGGTGTCGTCTCCTGTGGATAAGGAGGAGCAGCAAGTACAAGAGAAGGTTCTTGAGATTGAGGAGGAATTGGTGGAGGTGTTGAAGACGTTGTCACCACCAGAGAGGGATGTTACATCTGAGCGTGGTGTCATTGGAGAATCGTCGCTTCCAGAAAGTCTGAGACATGATAATTTGGGACGTGATGGTGGTTTGGAGTCGTCCATTGACTCATTAAACCATTCTCAGGTGGAGGTGGAGGTTCATCGAGAGGTAACATCTGACCAAGATATGTGTAACATGACTGTCACGAGAAAGAGGGCGGCTACATCAGATTCTGATGACGTCCTTACGCCTGCACAAAGGCCTGGGAAACAGACTGAGGTGAAGTGTGAAGGTAGTGGTGTAGGTGGTGGTAGCCATGATAGGAGGCACCGGAAGAAGGGGGGAGGGAAAGAGAGCACTCTGAAGGTGTTGAACGTAAATTCAAGCTCTGGAGTTGTAAAGAGTGATGAGAGGAAGCAGGGGTGGAAACTTTAATAGGCCTTAGGTGTATGTCTGTAAATGTTAATGGGTTATGTAGCGGTATGAAGAGAGATTGGTTTCGTAATTTTCTGAATAAATCTAGAGTGGATGTTGTGTTCCTGCAGGAGCACAATTTCAAAGAGGGTAGGGTGTTGGAGGTGGCAGGATTTCGAGTAGTTACCCTGCCATCTCCCCGTCTAAAAGGTGGTGTGGGAATTTTAATAAGGGAGACGAGCCCGTTTGTTTTGCAGAGAAGCGAGGGAGGAGGGGGAGGGAGGGTGTTGCGTGTGGATGGGTGGTGGATGGGTAAGCGTGTGTCTTTTGTGAGTGTGTATGCGCCGGCAGAAAATAACATAAAGGTAAAGAATGATTTTGTGTGTGAGGATCTTGTGTTTTTCTTAAGTGCACTGCCAGAGGTGGCGATAGTTGGTGGGGACTGGAATAGTGTAATCAGGGTGGCTGATGTGGACCCAAGAGGGGCTGGATATATGTCTGTGGCTCTTAGGGATTTATTAAGGGATGTTAGGTTACGTGATGCCTTTGGGGGAGCGGTGTGGGAGACTGAATATACGTTTGTTAGGAGTGGTTATGCTGCGAGACTAGATAGAGTGTACCTTTCTCAGGGAGTGGACGTGAAATCTTTCAGTACTGTTGAGGCTACAATGTCAGATCATAGGGCAGTGGTGGTGGAGGTTGGGTGGGGGACGCTCGCGGACATATATAGAAGTTATTGGAAATTAAATATAAGTGTGTTAGGTGATGAGGAGGGGTTGGAGGGGTTTTCAGTCCTATGGAGGGAGCTTAGTGTGGAAGAACAGGGAGTGGATGACATTGTGACATGGTGGGATAGTGTCGCAAAGGAAAGGATTAGAAAGTTTTATGTGAGAGAAGGAAAACGTATTAATAATTTAAAATATGGACTGGCTAACTATTTAGAGGATAGGTTAAGAGGTTGCTATGGGAGGGGGGTGGGTGGGAATAATTTTCCTATGGATGAAATAGCTGAAATAAAGGGGAGGTTGAGGGTGTTGCAAAATGAAAGGTTTCAAGCTGTAAGGATGCAGGCAGGGGTGGAGGAAGTGCTTTGGGGCGACAAGCCGTCAGCGTGTGTTTTGCGGCATCAAAAGCAAAGGCAGGCGCTGACGGCTATACCATGTTTAGAGGTAACGGAGATGGTTGGGAATTATAGAGTAGGGCAGGAGATACGAACCACGAAGGGGATGTGTGCGTATGCGGAGGCTTGGTACGAGAAGTACTGGAACAGTGGGGGGGTGGGTGACGGGGCATTGGACAAGGTGTGTACGTATGTGACGTGTAATTTAGGAAATAGTGATCGAAAGGCTTTAGGTGGGACGATTACGGCAGAGGAAATAGAGAATGCGTTAAGGGGAATGAGGAAGGGGAAAGCTCCCGGTATTGATGGTCTCCCGGTAGAATTTTATTTACAACATTGGGCGTTGATAAAGGAATTTATAGTTAGGTTATTTAATAGTATGAAGGAGAAGGGTAAGTTGGGGGAGAAGCAGGAAACAGCAGTAGTAGTGTTGGTCCCGAAGGTCAAGGGGCAGCCCACCCTTCGGGAGTACCGAGCCATATCACTGATGTGTGCAGACTATAAGGTGTTTGCAAAAATTTTAGGTAATAGGTTCAAATGTGTAGTGGAGAGGGTGGTGTCAAAATCTCAGTTCGGGTTGCCGGGAAGGTCGATGATTGAAGGACATGGGATACTGAGAAGTTTTGTGGAAGCTAAGGGTGGGGGTGGAGGGGCGGCTTTGTTGGCTCTAGACTGGCAGGGAGCATATGATAGAGTGGAAAGGGGAGCTTTGCAGGTTATACTTAGGAGACAGGGTTTTGGGGAGGAAATAGTCGAGTGGGTAAATACGTTGTACAAGGGGGCGAAAATGAGGATACAGATTAATGGGTGTATGGGGAGGGAAATTGCAATGGGAAGAGGCCTTAGACAGGGATGCCCCATGTCCCAAATATTGTTTGCGTGTTTCCAGGACCCCTTTTATAGAATGGTTGACCGTAGCTTATGTACGCCATGTGAGGGAAGTGTGGGGGGTGGGAGGGCCTGGCCGGGGTTAATTGGATATGTTGACGACACCACTGTTCTCATTCGTGCAGGGATGTCAATGAGAGTGTTGGACGAGGTGGTGCAATTATTTGGAAGTGCCACGGGTATGCAGGTAAATAGTGCGAAGTCAAGGTGCATGGGGTTGGGTTCTTGGGTGGGGGGTGTGGGGGGGAGATGTAATGTTGTTAAAGAATGGGCGGTGTCTTTAAAGATTTGTGGTATTATTTATAGGGATGACATGGTTGCGGCGCGGGAGGAAAATTCGGATAGGTTATTGGAAAGGATCGTGGGGCGTCTAGGTGTTCTGAGACCCCAGCACCTAACTCTGATACAGCGAGTGATAGTCGTGAACATTTTATTGTATAGTAAGGTTTGGTATGTTGCAGCTGTGTTCCCAATTACAGGGACAGCGATTGCGGGGATACTAAGACGGGTGTACAAATTTTTATGGGGTTCACGTTGTGATTGGTTACGGAGGGAGGTTGTAATGTTACCTGTAAGTCAGGGTGGGTTGGGGTTGTTGGATTTGAGACGGAGGGCTAAATGTGTGTTTATTAAATGGGAAGTGTTGCGTGAGGGTGTGAACGCGGGGCGTTTGGGAAGGATACACGACAGGCTGGGTATGTGGTATCGAGGAATGGAGTTGAGGGAATGTGAAATAGTTTTGAGGGCTGTGATGTTGGTTAGGGAACTGAGAAAGGTTCGTATAAGGGTTTTGTGTAGGTTACTTGTAGGTAGGTGCGTTGTCCCAGTTGAGGGTTTGTTCCCCATGTATGCGTGGAAGAGTATTTGGTTTAGATTTAGTAAATTGAAGTTAAAACCTCGGGCGCGTGAGGTGATGTTTCGTTTTCTGCATGGGATCCTTCCGTCTGGTGAGATATTACGAAACAGACAGGTTGTAGAGGGTGGGGGGTGTGGTATCTGTGGAGGGGATGAGACAGCGTTCCATGTAGTTTACTTTTGTGAAGGGCTAGAGGAGGTTAGGTGCTGGTTAAGTAGGTTGGTACAGAGGGTGGGGGGCCGTGGGGTGTCGGTTTTGCGTGCTCTAAGTCTAGATATGGGTGGGTTAGACGAGGGTGTCATAAGAGCTTTAGATTATATCATGGTAGATTATATATATATGTCGTGGGTGATGAGGGGGAGAGGGGATAGTGAGGAGAGAAGAAAGGTTCTTGCGGTAACGTTCTATAGTACGAGGTGTCGTAACAGAGATTTGTATGGGAGGAGGTGGGATCAGGCTTTCTCAGAGGGGTATAGAATGCTAACGTTAGGGATTCTCGTAAATCTGTGATTGGAAATGAGTGAGTGAAGGGGTTTTCATAGGTTGGAGGGAGTCAGGGGGCAACAGCGGGCTCGCCTCCCTGGGGGGGGGGGGTCGTGAGAGTGTTGTGAATGTGGGTTTGGAATGGTTTCCTGGTTTTCATTGGGACTTTATGGCATCCAAGTGTGGATGTAGAGCTCAAGGTCTCGTTATGGTAGATATAACACTTTTCAGAATGTAGGTATAATATAGTAGATTTTTTATGTATAATTATGATGTGTATCAGTCTTGTATAACATGATTCTTGAGAAATAAGTTATTTGCGACATGAAGTGTGTTTTAGTTTGTATTTATGTTACGTGCTGGGTTTTTGCACGATGAGATATACTTATATACTGTTTTGCATTGTGCATACAGTGCATCTGATTAATGTGATTTTGTGAAAATTTTTGTGTGTACGTGTGGGTGTGTGTGTGGATGTGGGTGTGGGTGTGTGGGTGTGTGGGTGTGTATGTGTATATATATAAATATATATCTCTTTCTATTGTATTGAGCCTTTGTCATGGGTCAGACGTTATGTAATACTTTATATATGCATGATTGATTCTTTTTAAAGTTTATAATTATGGTCTGTACCCTGATACCGGTTTGGTGTTCATGCAAGTTCTTGATGTTAAGTTTTAGTCTGTATGGTATACAGACATATCTAGACAGTTTAGTGACGTAGTCCATTTGTCTGAAATTTGTATATGGGTGTATTGTAACAGTATAGAGCTTGTTATTGTGTTCTAAGCTGTATTCTTTTTCTGTTTATTTGTATGTTGGGATATGTTCAGCTGTATTGTTAGGGATAAGTATGTAGATTATCTAGTCAGATTATGATGTTAGGTTTTGGTTTTTTGATTAATGTGAAGGATGGGATTTAACTGATATAACTTCTTTGTATATTTTATGTTCAAGTGTATTGAACCTTTGTCAGATGTCATTTATATGTACAATTTATATATATGCAAGGTTTTGTATATATGTCAATTCATGACCCTGTGACATGTAATTTTGTTTTTAGTTATGTTCTTGATGTAAGTTTTTGTTGTAATATCTTGCGAGCATGTAGGTACAATCCGTTTGTCAGTTAATTTGATTAGGTTCCATACTGTTTCTTTATTTTTATGTTAAACTGTATTGGTTTTAAATAAAATATAAAAAAAAAAAAAGTTACAGTAGGTCTCTGTGACAGAGTTTTACGGCAGATAGACTGTACTCCTGTCCACCTTAATTGTTGATTACTAAAAGTATCCAAAACATTTTGAATTTCATCCTCAGATGGATCTGATTCAAGAAATTTATTTTCATAATGTGTATAGTTTGAATTAATTATTTCCAGACGTTGTGTAAATAATTCGAATTTGACCTCAAGATCATCAAAATCTATGTTTGTATCTTGAGTTAATCCTATACAGACTGAAATTAGATTTTCTAATTGTGTAATCTTAGTCTGTAAAGACTGAAACTGAGTTTTCAAACAAGCCATTTTAATGGTATACTGAAAATTCTAGCACCACACTTAGAGTGTTTAAAAAACACTGTACTGCTATAAACAGCTGAGTTTTTGTTATGCTTAAGTCAGCAATAATCGAGTCAGACACTACTGACCCACTAAGCTAAACCTCAGGGTCAATGACCATGAAGAGTACACAGTACATATGGCTGGTGTTTATGGCTTGAGTTTGCTGTGTCAGCCTGACCACGATGATTAATCGTAAAATAACGTTATACACTTCATTCACTATACACTATAAATGTCACTGTATAACTGTAAATCACACGTGAATATTACTTACACATATATAAATTTCACTGTTAATATATATTTGAAAGCTTACACTTTATATAAGTTCCTTTAATATAACAGGTAGATCTATAAGAAACAAACTTTAACACAATCTTGTCTCTTAATTTCTGTCTATAAACATTATAAACACTATGTGTATATACACTCAGACAAACTGAACATCGATTGGGTTGTTGTTGTCTTGGTCAGCACTTTCGAGACTGGAGCAGTGGATGCCGGGTGCCATCCCCCGTTTTCTTGTTGGGTGAGTCACCCAGCTCCCGTTTTCTATGGGTGAACGCTGGGTGAGCGCCCGTTTTCTTTTGGCTGCCCATTCTCTGTGATTGAGTCTGGAGGGACTTATTTATACTGATGTAAATTGTAAAACACTAGTTTTACAGCGTTTTTCGAAGGACCTTGGCTCGTAGGTTATTTGTACACTGTAGTACAACGTATTTGGACCACAGTGTGGCCTTCATCCGGTTCGAAGGACTAATATGTTGAGAAATGGCATTACCAGTTAAGTTTAATTTATAAATATAAATATAGTGAAAGTGTGTGGTGAGATGGTGGGGGTGACAATAGTGTGGGGCGAAGAAAACATGGGGTGAGGATGGTGTGTGGTAAGATGGTGTGGGGTGAGGATGGTGTGTGGTAAGATGGTGTGGGGTGAGGATGGTGTGTGGTAAGATGGTGTGGTGTGAGGATGGTATGGGATGAGAATGGTGTGTGGTGAGATGGTGTGGGGTGAGGATGGTGTGGGGTAAGGATGATGTGGGGTAAGGATGATGTGTGGTGAGGATGATGTGTGGTGAGGATGGTGTGTGGTGAGGATGGTGTGGGGTGAGGATGGTGTGTGGTAAGATGGTGTAGGGTGAGGATGGTGTGTGGTGAGGATGGTGTGTTGTGAGGATAGTGTGGGATGAGGATGGTGTGTGGTGAGAAAGTGTGTGATGAGATGGTGTGGGGTGAGAATAGTGTGGGGAGAAGGAAGCGTGGGGTGAGGATGGTGTGTGGTAAGATGGTGTGGGGTGAGGATGGTGTGTGGTGTGGATGGTTTGGCGAGGATGGTGTGAAGATGGTGTGTGGTAAGGATGGTGTGGGGTGAGGATGGTGTGTGGTGAGGATGGTGTGGTGAGGATGGTGTGTGGTGAGGGTGGTGTGGGGTGAGGATGGTGTGGGGTGAGGATGGTGTGGAGTGAGGATGGTGTGGGGTAAGATGGCGTGTGGTGAGGATGGTGTTGGGTGAGGATGGTGTGTGGTGAGGATGGTATGGGGTGAGGATGGTGTGAGGTGAGGATGGTGTGTGGTGAGGATGGTGTGGTGAGGATGGTGTGTGGTGAGGATGGTGTGGGGTGAGGATGGTGTGGGGTGAGGATGGTGTGGGGTGAGGATGGTGTGTGGTGAGGATGGTGTGAGGTGAGGATGGTGTAGGGTGAGGATGGGGTGTGGGTGAGGATGGCGTGTGGTGAGGATGGTGTGGGGTGGGTGTGGGGTGAAGATGGAGTGTGGGTGAGGATGGTGTGTGGTAAGGATGGTGTGTAGTGAGGATGGTGTGTAGTGAGGATGGTGTGGGGTGAATATTGTGTGTGGTGAGGATAGTGTGGAGTGAGAATGGTGTGGGGTGAGGATGGAGTGTGGGTGAGGATGGTGTGTGGTGAGGATGGTGTGGGGTGAGGATGGTGTGTGGTGAGGATGGTGTGGGGTGAGGATGGTGTGTGGTGAGGATGGCGTGTGGTGAGGATGGTGTGGGGTGAGGATGGTGTGTGGTGAGGATGGTGTGTGGTGAGGATAGTGTGGGGTGAGGATGGTGTGGGGTGAGGATGGTGTGTGGTGAGGATGGTGTGGGGTGAGGATGGTGTGTGGTGAGGATGGTGTTGTGTGGTGAGGATGGTGTTGTGTGGTGAGGATGGTGTGTGGTGAGGATGGTGTGTGGTGAGGATTATGTGTGGTGAGGATGGTGTTGTGTGGTGAGGATGGTGTGGGGTGAGGATGGTGTTGTGTGGTGAGGATGGTGTTGTGTGGTGAGGATGGTGTGGGGTGAGGATGGTGTTGTGTGGTGAGGATGGTGTGTGGTGAGGATGGTGTTGCGTGGTGAGGATGGTGTGTGGTGAGGATGGTGTGTGGTGAGGATGGTGTTGTGTGGTGAGGATGGTGTTGTGTGGTGAGGGTGGTGTTGTGTGGTGAGGATGGTGTTGTGTGGTGAGGGTGGTGTTGTGTGGTGAGGATGGTGTTGTGTGGTGAGGGTGGCGTTGTGTGGTGAGGATGGTGTGAGGTGAGGATGGTGTGGGGTGAGGATGGGGTGTGGGTGAGGATGGCGTGTGGTGAGGATGGTGTGGGGTGGGTGTGGGGAGAAGATGGAGTGTGGGTGAGGATGGTGTGTG
This sequence comes from Cherax quadricarinatus, assembly GCF_038502225.1. Lineage (NCBI taxonomy): Eukaryota > Metazoa > Arthropoda > Malacostraca > Decapoda > Parastacidae > Cherax > Cherax quadricarinatus. The sequence goes on from NC_091308.1 coordinate 13,587,102, forward strand.
GTAAGGATGGTGTGTAGTGAGGATGGTGTGTAGTGAGGATGGTGTGGGGTGAATATTGTGTGTGGTGAGGATAGTGTGGAGAATGGTGTGGGTGAGGATGGAGTGTGGGTGAGGATGGTGTGTGGTGAGGATGGTGTGGGGTGAGGATGGTGTGTGGTGAGGATGGTGTGGGGTGAGGATGGTGTGTGGTGAGGATGGCGTGTGGTGAGGATGGTGTGGGGTGAGGATGGTGTGTGGTGAGGATGGTGTGGTGAGGATAGTGTGGGGTGAGGATGGTGTGGGGTGAGGATGGTGTGTGGTGAGGATGGTGTGGGGTGAGGATGGTGTGTGGTGAGGATGGTGTGTGGTGAGGATAGTGTGGGGTGAGGATGGTGTGGGGTGAGGATGGTGTGTGGTGAGGATGGTGTGGGGTGAGGATGGTGTGTGGTGAGGATGGTGTTGTGTGGTGAGGATGGTGTTGTGTGGTGAGGATGGTGTGTGGTGAGGATGGTGTGTGGTGAGGATGATGTGTGGTGAGGATGGTGTTGTGTGGTGAGGATGGTGTGGGGTGAGGATGGTGTTGTGTGGTGAGGATGGTGTTGTGTGGTGAGGATGGTGTGGGGTGAGGATGGTGTTGTGTGGTGAGGATGGTGTGTGGTGAGGATGGTGTTGTGTGGTGAGGATGGTGTTGTGTGGTGAGGGTGGTGTTGTGTGGTGAGGATGGTATTGTGTGGTGAGGATGGTGTTGTGTGGTGAGGGTGGTGTTGTGTGGTGAGGATGGTGTTGTGTGGTGAGGGTGGTGTTGTGTGGTGAGGATGGTATTGTGTGGTGAGGGTGGTGTTGTGTGGTGAGGATGGTGTTGTGTGGTGAGGATGGTGTTGTGTGGTGAGGGTGGTGTTGTGTGGTGAGGATGGTGTTGTGTGGTGAGGATGGTGTTGTGTGGTGAGGGTGGTGTTGTGTGGTGAGGATGGTGTGGGGTGAAGATATACCTCTGTATGTATTCTCTTAGTCCGTTTGACCTCTTTTTCTTTCTCTGTACTTCCCTCGTTTCATACATCTCTTTTACCTTGCATTCTCATTTCCTTTCCTGTCGTCTCTTGTCCATTCCCCTCTTGTTCTCCATTTTCCCCTTCTGAAAAATTCTCTTGTCCTTTTCTCTTTTTTTTTCTTCCTGTCGCCATCTCATTCGTTTTCACCCCATCCCTGTTTCCTTTTTTAATTTTCCTCTCCTGTCTTTCCTTCCCCCACTTTTTTCCTTTTTCTGTCTCCTTTTCTCTTTGTCTTCTCCCTATGCATTCCTCTCTCTCTCTCTCTCTCTCTCTCTCTCTCTCTCTCTCTCTCTCTCTCTCTCTCTCTCTCTCTCTCTCTCTCTCTCTCTCTCTCTCTCTCTCTCCTCTGTCTTACACCACACTCAAAATACCATATATCAAACAGTGGTTATCTTAAAGCACAATAAAAAGTCACAGTGAATGGATATTATGGTGCGAAGTTTGTCAGTTATTAGTTCTTTTGATAAATTCAACTGTTGTTGGTATATGCGCGGAGCAAGGGGTAAAACTACCAATAACACGCAAACCAGCCGTTACGATTCACCTCGTTCTTAGCGTGTGCTTCCTCGGGCACTTTCAGAGGACCAGGAGGAGGACCTTGTGTGAGTCTGAGTGAGAGGTAGGTGTTGAGTAAGGACGCACGACTTTTCGTAGACACAAATGCCATCATGCTCAATCTTTCATTTTTTTTTTTTAGTCGTGATCTTTATGATGTCTGTCTGTGACATGATTAAGCTCACTGTACTGGTGATATCATCGTCAGTAAAGGATTTCCTATTAATGCATTTGTGTGTCTTAACCATTGAGTCTGTACCTTGTCACCGGTCAACAATTTTTTGAAAAGTTGTATTCTTCTTTAATGAGATTAGTTAATTCTTATGTATTTTCATGTCCTGGATCCAAATATCACCTTGAAAAATGCTTATTAGCTTTAGGTTTAAAGATACGAGACATGTAATATTTGACTATTTTATTATAACGTACAATATGTGTCAGTATGTTTTAAACTCGAATCCGTACCTACTCTCTGCGTTTTTGCTTGACGCTTATAGTGGGCTGAAGAATCATCTCTTGCCAATGTCCAGCAAGAGTCTGCAAGCATTCTTGTGCCCCATTTGCCCTGGTACCATTTTTCCATGGTTGAAATATCTTGGTGAAACCTTTCACCATGTTCGTCAGTAACTGCCTAACCTTTGGGCACGACCTACTTCCACACTGGACAAATGTGACACCGCCTACGACAGCTGCCCCTCACCTGTCTACGGTTTATAAGCTGCTTCTCCGCTCATATGCCGTATTCTATTCAAGATTGATGGACTGACCACATCGACTCAAGGCTGAGGGACTGATTACCTCATTCTCCTCCTGTTCTTCAAGTTTCTCCTTTGTATGGACTGATGAAGCCACTGTGTGGCGAAACGTTTCCTCACTAAAGATACCCAAGAGTTGCACATGTGTCTAATTCAACAACAGTAACTGCCCCACAGTTAGCTGGGAAAAAATCTAAATGTGAGTCCAAAAAGTGGATTTTAAGTGACATGTTACATTCTTGATAAGGTTTTCCACCAATTCTTCATAGCTGCAGTTCTGCCTTATTTTTGGGTGGTTGCAGATCCCTGACAAGGCCATGGAGTTTCCCTTTTGTTATGATATGTGGCCTAGAGGAGTGTGGTTCATCAAAATATCGGTCACTCTGTAATCCAGCACTGTCATCCTTCTCTTCTTCCTCACCACTTTCTTCATCTGACTCGAAGGATACCGAAGCTGGTGCATCAGAACAGGTAGACCTTTTCCATGTGGAACTGGGCGAATAGCTGATGGAATGTTTGGATATTCAATGGGCCCCCTTTTTTTTTTCTTTGACAAGCCCTTTTGTACTGGAGGTACCATGCAGAAATTTCAACCATTGGCGAAGGTTAGTAGCACAATTGTTGCAGCATATGTGTGGAGCCCAGTTCTTATCCTGGTCACCAATCTTGCATCCAAAATATAGGTGATGTGCCTTTCTAACCATAGCAGTTATACGGTGCTTCTGTGATGGAAAGGTCACCTCATCACAAATGTAGCAGAAGTTGTCTGCTCTATTCCCGCAAGTACGAGGTATCTGAGAGAAGAAAACAAACAGTTAGAAGATAAACGTAAAATTTGAACATTAAAATGGTATAAAATACCGATAGATTGTTAGATAAGACACATATGCAACAGTTAGGTATCTTTATTTCGAAATAAAGATACCTAACTGTTGCATATGTGTCTTACCTAACAACCTGTCGGTATTTTATACCATTTTAATGTTCAATCTGTCAGACACTGCAACACAAGGGTATCTTGGTACAGACCTGCATTTAACTTCGACAACCTCTACTAGTGAGAACGGCTGGATTTGAGAGGGACCTGACCTCCCAACATCTGCGTTCTAATAGTAACCTACGTCTCACCTCCTGGCGCTATATAAGGCTCCATCCTGTCACTTCAACTCCATATTGTTTCAGACTATGAAACAATGCTCTTCTCTAGACTGAGGGACTGACCACCTCAAAACTTTAAGGGTGATGGACTGATTACATCGTCTTCAAGTCTCTTCTGCTTCTATCAACTTTTATGTACTCGACTGAAGAAGCCTACTGTGTAGGCGAAACGTTTCGAAATAAAGATACCTAACTGTTGCATATGTGTCTTACCTAACAAACGTAAAATTTATTCATTAATTAATCATTATAAAGCAAATCAGTATTTATATCATTCAGTAGGAAAATAAAATTAATGTAATATGCCTCACATGCATATCAATAGCTTGCACGGTGAATATTTATTATAAGTTTAAAAAGTGTTTGGCTAAGAATGGAAATATAAACACAAATGCAGTATAATGTGATCCTTTATTGACTACGTTTCGCCCACACAGTGGGCTTTTTCAAGTCACAAACAGAACTACCTGGGGTGTATGTATGTATAATGTTCGCCAAGACCATAGTCCTGGCACGGGTCCCAATCTTGCGATGACCCGTCTCTGGCTCCCGATGGAGAAAGGTTTCCACAATGATGCGACGCATGCCGCTCAAGCGCCCCTCTGGTCAGTTCAACTGGTGCATCTCATAAGCGACACCATATGTAACTATGGACACTAGCGAGGAGGAGGATATGTCATTATTACAGGTAACAGCTTGTCTGGTTCGTTGACCCCATGGTACACTAGCATGGCCGCAGTCATCTCTGGGTCCTCTTCGGGAGGGAATATCACCCCTAGTTGCCTGCGGAGTGTCTCAGTAGCTTCGCACTCTAGAAGATAGTGTGTTAGGGGCCGCTGGACAACGTGCTGACAGTACTGGCACATCTCCTCCTCAGCCTTGTCTACCATCATCTTGGCTGTGGGAAAGCCCAAACGAAGCCGATGGATGGCGGTACACTGCGCTCTGGACCAGCTTCTATCATATGGAGGGGGTTCTCCCTGAGTCGCTGCTCGGTACCACTGTTGAGATGGGGTATCACCTAAGACCTCCCCCATAAGTTTCGTGGCTCTGGCAGCCACCAGTTTGGTCTGTCGTAGGCTGATTGGGACAGTAATCCCAACATGTGGATAGTCTGTTGCTGCCTTGGCTGCATCATCTGCCGCCTCATTTCCCCGGATGCCAGCATGGCTGGGGATCCAGTTCAATGTCGATCTATTACCCTGAACTTCTAAGGCTGTCATTATGCTCAGGATCGATGTGATGAGGTGAACATTATCCTGTGGTTGAGGATGGGAGAGGGCATTGATTGCAGAGGTGGAATCAACATGTATGACAGGTCGGAGTCGATGTCGTAGGGCATGTGACAATGCCTGCTGAATCGCCACCAGCTCAGCTTGAAGGATCGTGCAGTGGTCAGGGAGTCGCCAGCCTTGTGTGTGACCATTGTGGTACAGTCCAGCTGCTGCTCTCTTCCTGTCAGGGTCGACAGAACCATCTGTGAAATACACTGCACATGTGCCTCCCTCTGCCAGTGCCATGCTTGTCTCAGCATGATTGCTGAGGGTGTCTTGACTGCAGAGACACTTAGAGATGGGCAGCTGCATGATGAAAACATCGGCTGGATCTGGGCGCCAGGGAGGTGGTGGATGGTACCCAGCAACAGGAAGGTCACAACTCTTCTCACAGAGCAGCTGTACAGGCAGCAGCTTCCGCCCAGCAGCACAAAACGAACGAATCCAGGAGTAGTCCGTGAAGAGTGTGGGATCTTGTGACATGGTTGTTAATATCCGTCTCCTTAGTGGGGTACCTTGCTGCCGGTGCAGAATCGTGGCCACTTTGCAGGCGTTTATGTATCTTACTCTGTCAGCCAAGGAAGGAAGCCGGGCCTCAGATCTGAGACATACTGTGTTGGTCCAGATGGGGGCACCAAGCATAGTTCTTATCGCCTGGTTTTGTACGACCTCCACCCTTTGCCTGCTCTGCGGGAAGAGATGAGCTAAAGCCGGTGCACTGTAGTCAATGAGCGAGCGTATAGCTTGTATATAGTACAAGCGAAGTACATCTTTGCTTGCCCCTGCACGGTGCCTCGTCATGGCTCTCATGGCGTTGAGTCTGAGTAGAGCACGTGACCTGACATACTCGGCCTGTTTCTGAAAGGTCAGCTTTTTATCAATGTAGATTCCCAAGTACAGGTAGGAGCCTGTCCACTCAAGTTCTATATCCTGAATACGTAATCTATTCATAGGATCTGGTCCCTTGAACATCATTGCAAGAGATTTCTCGGCCGAGATCTTGAGGCCTAGTTCCTTGCAAGACTGCGTAATTAGGTCCAAAGCTCTCTGAGCCTGTCGTTCTAAATTGCCTTTCCCATTCACTACTAGTGCAAGATCATCAGCATAGCTGAGGAGCTGTGTACCACTATGAAAGGGAAGGCTCACAAGTTCCTGCATAAGGATGTTAAACAGGGTAGGACTGAGCACACCTCCTTGTGGCGTACCGTTTTCCAGGGTTTTAAAGGAAGAGTAGTGTCCCTGAAAGCTGACACAGGCCTGCCTGCCCCTAAGGTAGGACTCTATCCAGGCCAGGAGGCGTCCTTTGATTCCCTTCCGAGCTAGTATTGCCAGAATTGCTGTGGGGCTGGCTAGCTCAAATGCCTTCTCAAGGTCGAGGTAGACGACGATACTAGGTTTTTTGTTGCTATCAGCAATCTGGCTTAGTAGAGTGGTTATGCACTCTGCTGTTCCCACTCCTTTGGTGAAGCCAAATATGTGATGATGAGAGGGTCCAAGTTTCCATAGGAGGCGGTTTAACACCATCCTCTCAGCAGTCTTGGCTAAGCAGCTGGTCAGCGATATGGGTCTCATACTGCCTGGGTCCTTGGGCTTTGGAATTGGTACGATTGTAGCTTTCTTCCAAGCTGCTGGGAGTGTCCTGGCCCTCCACGACTTGTTAATGACGTCTAGTATGGCCTCCCATCCACTCTGCCCAGCCCGTGCAATCATGGAGTACGTCACACCATCGATGCCCGGGGCAGTGTCACCTGTGTTCTTAATGGCACGTCGGAGTTCCAAGTCCGTGAGGTCTACATCAGTCACATCTTCCGACTCACATGCAGCTTGTATCGTTAGCTGGCGCTGTGGCAGAAGATCCGTCTGTATATTCCGGATGTCCTGTGGGAGCTGAGTGGAGGCTCCCCTGGAAGTGAAAAGCTCCACTAGTTTCTCTGCTTCCTGGGATGGGTTCGGGTGTGCTGGTGGCCTCGGCTTGCTCTTGCCAGTTGCTATGTTGAGCTTGCCCCATATCTCAGATAAGGTGGTGTGATGCCCGAATGTTGAGCACCACTCCAGCCATTTCTCAGTTTTTACTCTGAGAGAGATTCTGCGGGCATGCTGCACAATGGCTCTCAGAGTATTCCTGTTCTCTGCCGTAGGGTTACGCCTGTATAGCTTCCTAAAAGAGTTGATGCGGTGGTTCTGCTCCCGCACCTCGTCGTTGTAGAACCACCAGTCTCTTTTGTGAGTGCGTCCTGCGGACTTCTTTGGAATTGCGCACTCTGCTGCCTGGATGAGAACAGTGATTAGCTCCTGTTCAGCCGTATCACAGTCTTCAGATAGAGAGTATGTGGACCACCAGTTATGAAGATAATCCTGGAACACCTTCCAGTTGGCCCTCTTTACGTCCCATCTAGGAGGCAGCACAACTGTGGGAGGCCTGTTGATGTTGAAGGTGGTGATCACTGCAAAGTGGTCACTGACAAGGTGAGGATGAGTTTCCCATGTGGCTCCTGCTGCGAGTTGTCTTGACCCGAAGGTAAGGTCGAGGCAGCCACCCAACAGGTGTGTGGGGTCTCCATTGTTTAGCAACTTTACCTCTGGAATATCGTGTAGGAGCATTGCTATATGTCTGCCAGCAGCATTGGTTGCTGAGTGAGAGTGCAGAATAGGGTGATGTGCGTTGAAATCTCCACCCACAATAATACACTCAGTGCGTGCTAGTGCGAGGAGCTCTGCAATGTCGAGGGTGTGTCTTGGGTTCTTGTAGATGTTATAGATGGTAATGGGCGCCCCAGGTATGTGCACAAGGATGGCCTGTACCTCGACATCCTCCCCACAGTCCACAGGGTTGGCTATAACCTCGTGAGGTATTGTATTGGATACAAATACAGCTGTGCCTCTGCAGTGAATGCCCGGGTCCATGTGCCGAAAATACCCAGCAAAACCGGGTAGTCTTGGGCACATAGTCGGGACAGTCAGAGTTTCTTGTAGCAAGACGATGTCAACCCGATCCCGAATTACTGCCTCCAGCAAGAGGTGCTGTTTGCCCCTCAGGCCCTGAATGTTCCATTGTAGGACCTTGAGGGTGTGATTTGGTACCGAGGTTATTCCATCGCTGTTGTTTCCTGAGCTGGAGACTGAGTCCTGCCCGCTCTGAGAACCTGCAAATTCATGGCATCCACTGTCTCCTCTTCGGTCAGAAAGCACACTCTCAGGAGAGTACTGACCATCTGCCGGAATGCGCTCTGTTGTTCCGTGGAGTTGATTGTGTTGCAAATAAGATCCGTGAACACCTTGATGAGTGCTACGAGATCCTCCCTGGTGAGGGCCTGCTTTGGAGATGGGTTCGAAACAGTGGATATTATCTGGGCTGCTGTGGTCTGTAGGGACTGCTGAGGGTTGGATTTCTTTATTGTATGCACCGTGGTCTGTTGCTGTATACCAGGTTGAGTAGCCGGGATCTGCTGGTGAGGTGCCAGTTGAGTCTGCAAAGCGCCTGTGCCGGGTAAGGAGTGCCTGCGTTGTCGTGCTATGGCCGGTGGGGGCTCGTTTAGTGCAGCCTGCTGATCGCATTGACCCGATGCACCCTGTTGACGCCTCCTGTTCCTCTTGTTTCTGTTTCTTCGTTGAGGTAGGGGTGCAGGAGGTTCTTGACCTTGACGCCTGGTTGAGGCTTCTAGGGTTGGGAATTCCTGGGCATTGACTTGGTTTAGCTGCTGAGAGATCTGCGGTATGGCAGGGTTCTCTGCACCCATCGTTTGATGATCCGTCGTAGCCTGTTGCCGAGTTTTTGGCGTCTTCCAGACTTCTTGAATTCTGGCGAGCCTCTCGGGGCATCGAGGATTCCAGGCATGGTGTTTCTGCCTGCAGTTCGGGCATTGTGGAGTGGGTGGCGATGCATTTTTCAGCTTGGTGATGCATTCCTCGGTAGGGTGGTGCTGGCTGCAGACACCGCAGATTACTCTGTTCGGACAGAGTGCACCCAGGTGTCCATAACGCTGACACTTGAAACAGCGAACTGGTTCTGCTGTGAAGGTCCTGACATCGTACCTGCCCCAAGAACCGAGGTCCAGCTGGGATGGCAGTGGTCCTACATGCTGAATGAGAACCTGTCGGGTTGGTGCGTTGCCTGCCGTCTTTGCCTTGAGACGTTGAGCTGACACCACACTGGGGTGAGCTGCTACTGCCTCGATGGGCATCATCAGCGGGTATCGCATCACTACACCCTTGGTGATCTTCTGCCGAGAGTCCAGTTCCTCCAGGGTGAATGAGCGATCTGTCTCCATGACTCTCTTCAAGGTGGTATACATTTCCTTGTTGAGAGGAGTCAATATTGGTTCTCCCCTCAAGTTGAACCATATCTTGAACTTCAGGTTGTGTCGTGATTCCAGGTATGAAACAACCCCATAGTGGGTTCTGTGGTCCCCATAAGACTTCACCTTGAATTTGCCAGGTCGGTTGAGCTGGTTTGCCTGCTCCTTGGACGGACGGTGCTTCTTCTTCTTGTCCACAGTGTTCCATCCCTCTTGGTTTTCGGGGGGTGCGGTGTTTATTTCTGCACCTGTTTCTATTGTCGCTGGCTCCATGGTTGGGACTGTCAGATCTGCTACAATGTGAGCAGGATCTTCCTCTTCCTCTCGCAACTTCTTCGCTAGAATTTCGCCCCACATTTCCAAATCTGAGTCCTCCGTCGTGTTCATGGAGCATCGTGGCCTCTTCTTTTCGGCAGAAGCCATGTGCCTATCTTGTGATAAGGTAGTGAACTCCGTGAACTGAGAGTGTGTCAATGGATTGTCGTAATACGAGTCTTCCTGAATGGAGATACGGCGAATAACGGAGGAGAACAAGAGGATTCGTAGTAATCCTTCTGTTGTGAGTCCCCAGGTTAAGAGGGGAGCTTGGTCAGTGGCCGGGCAACATGGAGCCAAGCTGAAGATCAAGAAAACGGTTGGAGAGGCAGAAACAACGAGAAACCAGAAGACTACCATGGAAACTTCCAACCCATTCTCGGTGCTACCTGACGAATGTGAGTGTTCTACTGGGAATGCCACAACGAGCACCAAAGAAGCATTGGCAGACGTGAGTGAGACATCCCTAGAAACCCCAACGAAGACCATCGAGAACGTCTTGACGAATTCTACAAGTGGTGTAATGCTACCTGGCGAATGTGAGTCGACTACTCGGAGCATCACGACGGACGACGCCAAGGAAGGTAAAAACATTGTTGTTGTTGGGGATAGCCAGATTAGGTACATGGATAGGGCATTCTGCTTGAAGGATAGGAGTAGGAGGCAGAGAGTGTGTTTTCCTGGGGCTGGGATGAAGGATATTGTTAGCCGTCTGGATGACATCATGAGAGGTAATGGGAGCAATCCTATTATCTGTCTCAGTGTTGGAGGCAACGATGTTGGCAGACATAGGAGTGAGGACCTGATTAGCAGGTATAGGTCAGCAATAGAGATAATTAGGAGGAAGGGTGGGAAACCTGTCATATGTGGCATTTTGCCAAGGAGAGGAGTTGGAAATGAATGGTTGTCCAGAGCAATTGGTGTCAATTGCTGGCTGGACAAATACTGTAGGGAAAATGCGGTAACATTCATTGACAACTGGGACCTCTTCTATGGCAGAAATGACATGTATGCCAGGGATGGGGTTCACTTATCTAGGTGTGGGGTGGGAGCACTGGCCAACGCAGTGGAGGGAGCTGTTAGGTCTTTAAATTAGGAATAGTTAGTGGTATGGGTTTTTGCGGGAAAACTGTGAAGTCTCAGGGTAGTAATATGAGTACTAGGAGAACTAGTAATAGGCAAAATAAGGTGGATATTGGAAAACCAGTGGCACTAATTGACAAGGACAGTAATAGGTTTAGTGGAATAACAGAAAGGAGCAGGAAGGGTAAAGAGAGAGGAGGGTCTTTAAGTATTTATTACACAAATAGTCGCAGTGCTAGGAATAAGATGGACGAGTTGAGACTAGTTGCTAGTGCAGGTAACATAGATGTATTTGCCATTACTGAGACGTGGTTTAATTCAAAAAGTCGGGACATGCCTGCAGAATGTCACATTCAGGGTTTTAAATTGTTCCAAGTAGATAGAAGTATCGGGAAGGGGGGTGGGGTGGCACTGTATATCCGAGATCGCTTGAACTGTTGCATAAAAACGGGTATTAAGTCTGAAGTAACACATACAGAGTCTGTTTGGATAGAATTTTCAGAGGGGCATGAAAAGTTAATTTCTCCTGTGTGTGGACTGATGAAGCCACTGTGTGGCGAAACGTTTCCTTAATAAAGATACCCATGTGTCTAATTTATCAACGTGTCGGTTCTGTGAACCATTCATCTACAATCCTGTCAGACACTGCAACTTCTTGGGATCTTAATACTTGGGAATTCTTCGCTTGCCTAACCCTTGGGCACGACCTACTTCCACATTGGGCAAATGTGACACCACCTATGACTGCTGCATCTCTCCTACCTACGGTTTATAAGCTCCTTCTCCGCTCATATGCCGTATTCTACTCAAGATTGATGGACTGACCACATCGACTCAAGGTTGAGGGACTGATTACCTCATTCTCCTCCTATTCTTCAAGCTTCTCCTGTGTATGGACTGATGAAGCCACTGTGTGGCGAAACGTTTCCTTAATAAAGATACCCAAGAGTTGGAAACATAAACACATATGCAGTTTAATGTGATCTTTATTGACAACGTTTCACCCACACAGTGGGCTTTTACAAGTCGCACACATATCTACCTGGGGTGGAAGGTACGGGAGCATATGTGTCTTACCTAACAACCTGTCGGTATTGTATACCATTTTGATGTTCATCTTGTCAGACACTGCAACACGTGGCATCTTGGTACAGAAAACACCTTGGACAAGCTTTTCAAGTGAGAAGTGTTGGATCTGAGAGGGACATGACCTCTCAGTGGCCTCTCACTACTACTACTACTACTACTACTACTACTACTACTACTACTACTACTACTATCCTGCACCTCTCCTTCCAACAGTATTTAAGTCTCCGTACTGTCGCTCGATCTTCAGATAGTTCCTGACTATGGAACTGAACTTCTCCAGGCCGAGGGACTGACAACCTCAAATTCTACGACTTTAAGGGTGATGGACTGATTACATCGTCTTCACATCTCTACTGTTCCTGCCTACTTTCTGTATTCGACTGAAGAAGCCTACTGTGTAGGCGAAACGTTTCGGAATAAAGTTGTCTAACTGTTGCATATGTGTCTTACCTAACAACCTGTCGGTATTGTATACCATTTTGATGTTCATCTTGTCAGACACTGCAACACGTGGCATCTTGGTACAGAAAACACCTTGGACAAGCTTTTCAAGTGAGAAGTGTTGGATCTGAGAGGGACATGACCTCTCAGTGGCCTCTCACTACTACTACTACTACTACTACTACTACTACTACTACTACTACTACTACTATCCTGCACCTCTCCTTCCAACAGTATTTAAGTCTCCGTACTGTCGCTCGATCTTCAGATAGTTCCTGACTATGGAACTGAACTTCTCCAGGCCGAGGGACTGACAACCTCAAATTCTACGACTTTAAGGGTGATGGACTGATTACATCGTCTTCACATCTCTACTGTTCCTGCCTACTTTCTGTATTCGACTGAAGAAGCCTACTGTGTAGGCGAAACGTTTCGGAATAAAGTTGTCTAACTGTTGCATATGTGTCTTACCTAACAACCTGTCGGTATTGTATACCATTTTGATGTTCATCTTGTCAGACACTGCAACACGTGGCATCTTGGTACAGAAAACACCTTGGACAAGCTTTTCAAGTGAGAAGTGTTGGATCTGAGAGGGACATGACCTCTCAGTGGCCTCTCACTACTACTACTACTACTACTACTACTACTACTACTACTACTACTACTACTATCCTGCACCTCTCCTTCCAACAGTATTTAAGTCTCCGTACTGTCGCTCGATCTTCAGATAGTTCCTGACTATGGAACTGAACTTCTCCAGGCCGAGGGACTGACAACCTCAAATTCTACGACTTTAAGGGTGATGGACTGATTACATCGTCTTCACATCTCTACTGTTCCTGCCTACTTTCTGTATTCGACTGAAGAAGCCTACTGTGTAGGCGAAACGTTTCGGAATAAAGTTGTCTAACTGTTGCATATGTGTCTTACCTAACAACCTGTCGGTATTGTATACCATTTTGATGTTCATCTTGTCAGACACTGCAACACGTGGCATCTTGGTACAGAAAACACCTTGGACAAGCTTTTCAAGTGAGAAGTGTTGGATCTGAGAGGGACATGACCTCTCAGTGGCCTCTCACTACTACTACTACTACTACTACTACTACTACTACTACTACTACTACTACTATCCTGCACCTCTCCTTCCAACAGTATTTAAGTCTCCGTACTGTCGCTCGATCTTCAGATAGTTCCTGACTATGGAACTGAACTTCTCCAGGCCGAGGGACTGACAACCTCAAATTCTACGACTTTAAGGGTGATGGACTGATTACATCGTCTTCACATCTCTACTGTTCCTGCCTACTTTCTGTATTCGACTGAAGAAGCCTACTGTGTAGGCGAAACGTTTCGGAATAAAGTTGTCTAACTGTTGCATATGTGTCTTACCTAACAACCTGTCGGTATTGTATACCATTTTGATGTTCATCTTGTCAGACACTGCAACACGTGGCATCTTGGTACAGAAAACACCTTGGACAAGCTTTTCAAGTGAGAAGTGTTGGATCTGAGAGGGACATGACCTCTCAGTGGCCTCTCACTACTACTACTACTACTACTACTACTACTACTACTACTACTACTACTACTATCCTGCACCTCTCCTTCCAACAGTATTTAAGTCTCCGTACTGTCGCTCGATCTTCAGATAGTTCCTGACTATGGAACTGAACTTCTCCAGGCCGAGGGACTGACAACCTCAAATTCTACGACTTTAAGGGTGATGGACTGATTACATCGTCTTCACATCTCTACTGTTCCTGCCTACTTTCTGTATTCGACTGAAGAAGCCTACTGTGTAGGCGAAACGTTTCGGAATAAAGTTGTCTAACTGTTGCATATGTGTCTTACCTAACAACCTGTCGGTATTGTATACCATTTTGATGTTCATCTTGTCAGACACTGCAACACGTGGCATCTTGGTACAGAAAACACCTTGGACAAGCTTTTCAAGTGAGAAGTGTTGGATCTGAGAGGGACATGACCTCTCAGTGGCCTCTCACTACTACTACTACTACTACTACTACTACTACTACTACTACTACTACTACTATCCTGCACCTCTCCTTCCAACAGTATTTAAGTCTCCGTACTGTCGCTCGATCTTCAGATAGTTCCTGACTATGGAACTGAACTTCTCCAGGCCGAGGGACTGACAACCTCAAATTCTACGACTTTAAGGGTGATGGACTGATTACATCGTCTTCACATCTCTACTGTTCCTGCCTACTTTCTGTATTCGACTGAAGAAGCCTACTGTGTAGGCGAAACGTTTCGGAATAAAGTTGTCTAACTGTTGCATATGTGTCTTACCTAACAACCTGTCGGTATTGTATACCATTTTGATGTTCAAGTTGATAGAAGCAGAAGATACTTGAAGACGATGTAATCAGTCCATCACCCTTAAAGTTTTGAGGTGGTCAGTCCCTCAGTCTGGAGAAGAGCATTGTTCCGTTGTCTGAAACAATATGAAGTTGAAGTGACAGAATCGGGCCTTATATAAGGCCCGATTCTGTCACTTCAACTTCATATTGTTTCAGACAACGGAACAATGCTCTTCTCCAGACTGAGGGACTGACCACCTCAAAACTTTAAGGGTGATGGACTGATTACATCGTCTTCAAGTATCTTCTGCTTCTATCAACTTTTCTGTACTCGACTGAAGAAGCCTACTGTGTAGGCGAAACGTTTCAAAATAAAGATACCTAACTGTTGCATATGTGTCTTACCTAACATTTATAGTCATGTTCAGAATGTTGAGGTCAGGTGGAGAATGCCGCATCTGATGATCTACCGGGTGGGGTTATAGAGTCTTGGGTAGCCTGGCAGGGGTATTGGACAAGTGTGAGTAGACCTTCTGTAGTGTTCTATGTTCTTATGTGGGATAGCGATGAAGAAGTTTCTTGGCGAGTGGTTCAGCTGTGTCTAATTTATCAACGTGTCGGTTCTGTGAACCATTCATCTACAAATACTCCCGTACCTTCCACCCCAGGTAGATCTGTTTGTGAGGAAATGGTATGGTGATACCGACAAGATGTGGAAAAAGACACTTATGTACAGTTCAGGACATTTATTAAAGGAAACGTTTCGCCACGAGTGGCTTCAGGTCCCTCTCTTGCCTCACCTCCTTAGTTCCTTTACTACTACTACTACTACCACTACTACTACTACCACCTCTACCCACGCGTCACCTCACCTGACTCCTGCCACTATATATATAAATGTTTTCTTAGTTTTCTCTGTATTAGGACTGAAGAAGCCACTCGTGGCGAAACGTTTCCTTTAATAAATGTCCCGAACTGTACATAAGTGTCTTTTTCCACAGATCTGTTTGTGACTTAAAAAAGCCCACTGTGTGGGCGAAACGTTGTCAATAAAGGATCACATTAAACTGCATATGTGTTTATGTTTCCACGTAGGTGTATATTGAAAAGTAGAGTTAACAAACAATTTTAACCTTATATTCATTATCAGTGACAAGATTCTCCTTTGTATGGACTGATGAAGCCACTGTGTGGCGAAACGTTTCCTCAATAAAGATACCCAAGAGTTGCACATGTGTCTAATTTATCAACATGTCGGTTCTCTGAACCATTCATCTACATCAGTGACCTAAAATTAGTTGGAAATTGCTACTCTGGTCTCGAAAGCATTGTGGTTGTTGACCAGTATTATGTGAACTGCATAAAGATGGGAGAAAAACTTATGAACGGAGAAAGAAAGGGCAGAGCAAGAAGTAGAGGCACGTTGTTTTTACGTCTTAAATCCACAATATAATAATGACCTAAGTTCTGCTATAAGGAAAGTTTTCAGGTTCCCTAAGTTACTGAGCCTTTAGTGGAATGCTTCACGATTTCTTGTCCGCCCAACTAGCACTGGCTCAGGCTGAAAGATTTTATCACTATATGCATTCATTCCATCATGTGTGACGAAATAAGAAATTTTAATTAATAGTTAACCTTGAAGACTGTACAGACTACTGTTTATACGTTAACAAACGAGGAAATGTAAAATGTAAACTGTGTTACAAGTGCGAATACGACACAGGATAGGAAATACAGGAAAACACAGCTACATTTTCCCAAAATCTAAATACAAAATAGAAGTAGGAGGGTCAAGGGAGGGAAAATGTGGAGTGAAAGAATGAGGGAAGGTGTGAAGTGAAAAAAAGGAGGGAAGGTGTGAAATGAAGAAAGGAAAGAAGGTGTGGAGTGTTGGGTGGAGAAAGGTGGGGAGGTGTTGATTGGAGAGAAGACAATAAGTGTGAGGTGGAAAGAGCAGAGGAGGCGAAGGATGGAGAAAGGGTGAGAGAGAGAGGGAAGTTAGAGCCAGAGGAAAGAAGAAAAGGAACTGAAGGGCGGAGAGAAAATGGAAGGATGAGGTGAGTACGGTAGAGAAATAAAGACCGAGCGAGGAAAGATGAGGGATGGGCAGAGGAGGGAAAAGCCAGTGGAGGTGAGGGGAGGAGAGAAAAGTGAGATGAAGGAGAGAGAATTGAGAAGTGAATATAGAAAAAAATAAAGAGGTGGAGGTTAGGGATGGAGAGAGGAGGTAAGAATTCAGAGTAAAGGCGTAGAGGGGAAAAACGGAAAGAGAAATGAAAGTGAGAGAGAGAGAGAGAGAGAATGAATGAGAGAGAGAGAGAGAGAGAGAATGAATGAGAGAGAGAGATGGGCTTCGGGTGATAGTTGGTGAGGGAAGTCAATAACTAAATGGATAAGAGATAAGCAAACACTTTGATGGATGTTTACAGAATGTTAAATATTCACAGCCAGCACCATTAAATTAGGACTATATCTGTTCACATTGCATGTAGTTTCATGTCCAAATATCAAAGACGAAATATTACGCAAACTCAAATATATTTGAAATTATCCCAAAATGTCGCAATTGGCGCAGCCTAATATTTAATAGCAAAGACCTTAGAAAAATAGTCCATTTCTCTACTTGCAGCAGAATATGGCAACTGCTAGCACTGGACACTAGCACTGGACACTAACACTGAACACTCTTCCTTAACAGTGTCACCTCTATTTCCAAAACATCTAATTAGTAACTAATATATTCTAAATAAACGTTCTGTGCATCCTAACAATATTTTAAAGAGCATGGTATTAAGAAAATAGTATAACACAAATAGGGGTCAATTAAATCTGGGTTCCTGGAGGAGAAACAGTTGAGTCACATTGTAATCGCTGTGTCGATGTACAACTCTGAATTCTCCAATAACATTAAATTATAACTAAAGAAAGTGGAATGAACACTTGTCATTCCCCAATAATAACCCACAATTCGACAGGAACTCCGAAGATTAATTGGTCTGTATATTTGGACTCCCTGTTGGGATTCTCTTCAGCAGACGAGGACCCCAGAAGGGGGTTCAGATATACAGACCAATTAATCTTCTGAGTTTCTGTCTCCATGTGGGTTATTATTGTGCATTAAATTACGACTTCGCCTCTTCATATATCGTAGTTATCATGTGTCAACACCAGTCTGAAGTTGTTTAGCTATCTTTTTCTTATATAAATTACACCATGCATGTCAAAATAACGAGATACAGATGAAAATATAAATATATTTCCCATTGAGTCGTGACATTCCTGACATTTTACAATTTTTCTTCTTTAGCACATTTCACTGGTCGTATTCTTTATTTTTCTAGAATAGCCTAGTAATCCAAGACCAGTTTAGGATATAACTAAAGTGTATATAATAAGGACAGACAAATATTTAATAAGATTTTCAGTGTTCACCGAATTTCAAAATGATAATGTTTTTCTGTCACTTTTCACATATTCCTAAGTTTACATACCCTTCGATTCAGTTCTAATAGTCTTGATGCATTATAAATATATAAAGGATGATCACACTAAATACTTTCGAAACAGACAAGGCATAATGGTACATAAAGGTTTAAAGAAGTGTATGAGTACGGAGAAACTTTAAAAAAATTATATCACCACACTGGGTGTGCACATTAGCTAACAGAGGAAGGGCATACAAGT
The DNA here is from genome assembly GCF_038502225.1 of Cherax quadricarinatus. Taxonomy (NCBI): domain Eukaryota; kingdom Metazoa; phylum Arthropoda; class Malacostraca; order Decapoda; family Parastacidae; genus Cherax; species Cherax quadricarinatus. Next base: position 13,605,109 of record NC_091308.1, read on the forward strand.
TGCTACGTAACATGAGTGCAGGTTGCAAGGGAGGTGGATGTGAGGGGTGGAAGGGAGGTGGAAATTGTGAGATGTAGATGAAATGACATAGATTGAGTCAAATATGATGGATTGGCGGCACCCATGCGCCGCCTGTAGGTGAGGCAGAGAAACTTGAGTGTAAACAACCAGCACTGTGAGGCCGACGCCACACGTTATCTTCCTAATATGTAAGTTAGTAATTACGTGTTATGTAGGGAGGGGCACTGTACACTGTACAGCGTGCACAGTTAATGATATGTTAGCGTCATGTTGTGCATCCTCATTTTTATATTTCATTTCTTTGCAGCTAGGAGCATTTGTGATGTTGTATCTGAATAAAAGATTATCAGCACACACCCGAATGGCTATTTGACCAGAAATGAGAGTTGGAGAGGACGGTGGAAATAGAAGGGAAGAGGAAGGTGAAAATGAGGAGCGAAGAGGGCGGTGAGGGAGGAATGGAGAGAGAATTAGGGAGTCAATGTTAGCATTAGGAATGGAATAAAAGGGTAAAGGACTGAGTAAAGGAGTCAAAATAAATGAGTAAGAAATTGGGTAAGTGATTTAGAAACAGTACAGTAAGTATGAAAGGGCTAATGTAATGTTTCACAATTCACTTCGTTAGCTTGGTTTGTTGGACTCATGTCAGCCATGATAAAACCCAAGAATTTGTTATTACCTGAGAGCACAAGGCAGATGGTGGTCTGTCTACCAGATGCTATCATACTTCATGGAGTACTTAAAAATCAGTATCTGTAGATGCCGAGTCACTTCCTCAGGCCGCCTGAGGAAGAGCTTTTGTAAGTTCTCCTTAACTACTTCGATTTTTGTAGACTCGCTCAGTGAGAAATTTTACTCGAGGGATTCATAAATTCATTTGTACCTTGCTCCAAATAATTTTTCCTTATCTTTACAACTGACATTTTTACAACTCAATGTACAGAAAACGTGTGTGTGTGATATGCACGGGGAGGGGGTAAGGATGGCTGGAGCATAATTGGGAATGAGGACTGGTATCTTCGCTGATTGTCTAACAACAGACTACGTGGAAGCATTTCCTGTATGGAAGTGACAAATCTTTGATGATTCTCCTGTACATTAGTTAATTACAAGGAATCTATTTTTCACGATTTAACACAGCTTGTATTTCCCATCAAGGTATGATGAGCTAAACATGAAAGCTGACCTGCCACTGGATGTCTCTTTAGACGTGCTTGGCAACCAAATGACCTGTCTAACTGCAAAATTCCAACAAGTCTTTCATAGTGTACGCACTCAACTTTTCGCCTGCATACAAGTTCAGGTAACAGGTTTCATTAGATCCTATCCTAGATATTGTTTTGTCCACATTTAATAAGCACGTTAGATCCGAAAACACTTGCCTTAACTTTATCCGATAAATTACACTCACACATGTCTGCAGGAAACTCAAGACCCTGCTACGCGAAAAGCCTACTTTACGTCCCCTCTCTCTATTCCTTTTACGTTCGTCCACCGCACTTTCCAACAGCTTTAGATTTATACACTCTTGGTAAACATATGTATTTCACTGTTTTCTACGTGGTCAAAGCACTGTAGATGAATGAAACACAGTGGAAAAGTGAGAATCTTCATCGTAGAGACGTTTCTCCAAATGGTGACCATCAATTCATATTTTCCTGCCCTAATGGCATGGCATAACATTTTCACCTCTTGTCTTTAGTACACAAGTCTCTATCTAAGGGCATCTGTTTCAAAATCATCAAGACTGTTGGATGGAACACCATCCAACTGATTCATCTAGGCTGAGGGACTGATCACCTCAAATTACTTCATGTCTCCTACCATCAGCAGTATTATTCTCTACGTAGATTGATAAAGATACTGATTGGTGAAACATCTCCACAATGAAAATTCTTTGGTGTTGCACAAGTGTCTTAATCATCTACTTGTCGGTTTTGAAAATCATTAACATATTACCAAACCAGCTTTTGAATTATATCTTTCAAGAAAGTCACTTTGTTTAATTATTAACACAACTCCACTTGAAACTTGTTCAGCAAAACCGGTTTTACTAAATCCTATCATAAATATTTTGTTCACACTTCAAAAGCAGTTAGACCCTAAAAACATAAAAAAAAAAAACTTGACTCAGTACTGCTGGAAACTCAAACACCTACCATGCCAAAATTTCCTTCATACCCTCTTCCGGTTCCTTCCACGTAAATCCACCACACCTTCCACCAATCGTAGATTTATACACGCTCTTGATAGATATTCGTGCTTCACTTCTTCTTCATGATCCGCCCATCTTAAAAATCACATTTTATTTTTCCTCTCTTGGAATTATTTCTTTCACGAGAGCCACATCTCTTTTTCTGTAAAATAGTCACACAGTATATTAATCTCAGACACAAAAATTTCCACCGTGTAAGCCATGTCTTAGCTGCAGAATTGAAAAAAAATCATACTACCAACTAACACAATGATCGTTCAGACTAATACTTTTTCCCCATTCACAATAACTGACAGACTTCCTGCCTTTCCTGTGGTTCACTTCATCTCTCTTAGACCAGTCTGCCGAAATATCTGCTCTAAACAAATTCACTTTTATATTCTTCCCTTCCCTCCAAAGTGACATCCAATCTTCTTTTGCCCAGAATTTTTCTGTCTCTCATTCTCTTGCCATTTCCCCGAATTCACTTTAATCTTTCTTCATTTACACTTCCACACAAACTTCTCCCCCTACCACTGCAACTTCTCTTCCCAACCTCCCAGAAAAAACACTGTGTAATCAGCAACCATCTTCTGTAAAAATTCCCAAAATATAAAGAACAGAATGGCACAATACCGTAACTGGAACAGTACACAAATAACCGGCACATATGAGAAATAAGCTTAAGACGACGTTTCGGTGTAGCTTTGTAAATGGTCCAAGTCGGATCGAAACATCGTCGTCAGGTTCCCTCTCCTATGTGCGGGTTATTTGTGTATTATTTCCAAAATATATTCTATGCATAATCTTTTAAGCATTTTCCTTACCATATTAACAATAATGTTTCATACAACATCGTAAATAAATGTACGTAGTAATAACAATCAGTGAGGTGAAGGAGGTTTTCAATAAGGAGGGACAGACGTGAGGAAGAAGTGGAATAAAAAATGACAGGGTGAGCAGGGTAATGGGTTCGGGACTTCGGGACGGGTGGAGTGAGGGAGCAAGATGAAAAATGTGTGGGGTAAAATGAAAGGGAATTATGGTAGGCAATGACGAAAGTGTGGGATGAATAAGGTGTGGGGTGTGAGAGGTATGGGGTGAGTGAGGTGTGGGGTGAGGAATGTGTGGGATGAGGAAGGTATAGGGTATACCTGGAGTATACCTGGAGAGGGTTTCGGGGATCAGCGCCCCCGCGGCTCGGTTTGAGACTAGGCCTCGTGGTGGATCAGGGTCTGGTCAACCAGGCTGTTACTGCTGGCCACACGCAAACCGACGTACGAACCGCAGCCCGGCTGGTCAGGTGCTGACTTTAGGTGCCTGTCCAGTGCCTTCTTGAAGACAGCCAGTGGTCTATTGGTAATCCTCTTTATGTATGCTGGGAGGCAGTTGAACAGTCTTGGGCCCCTGACACTTATTGTGTTGTCTCTCAGTGTACTCGTGGCGCCCCTGCTTGTTTACGAATTTATTGGGTCCTTCTTGGTTACGAGGAGTAAAGATAAGGCTTTGGAGGCTTCTGACTTTATTTGCAATGTCGTGGGGTATACAGGCAGTGTGTTAAGTGCCCATGGCCTGGGAGGGCCATGCCCGCGAGGGAGAGAGGGACTATTGACTGAGTGAATGCTGCCGAGAGTGAGAGAGAGATAAAATAAGATAAGATTTCGTTCGGATTTTTAACCCCAGAGGGTTAGCCACCCAGGATAACCCAAGAAAGTCAGTGTGTCATCGAGGACTGTCTAACTTATTTCCATTGGGGTCCTCAATCTTGTCCCCCGGGATGTGACCCAGACCAGTCGACTAACACCCAGGTACCTATTTGCTGCTAGGTGAACAGGACAGGTGTAAGGAAACGTGTCAGAATGTTTCCACCTACCAGGAATCGAACCCGGACCCTCCGTGTGTGAAGTAGGAGCTTTAGCCACCAGGCCACCAGGTCTGGGCATACTGAAGTGGCATAGGCCTATAGGTGGCAGCACGAGCAAGGTGCATAATATGAACTCAGCTGGCAGACAGCATAGGCTGTCTATGCAGATGGTACAGGCTGTTTACATTTGCTCGGCCACGCACCACCATGGTCGTCCCTGACCATGACTGGCTATAAAAAAAACTTGGTCTCTCTCTCTCTCGCCGGAACAGGGCACAGAACACAAAATAAAGACATATACATATACATATATGGACATGGAAAAAAACTTCTTACAGGGAGGGAAGAGAAAAACAGGTGGGGTGTGCTAAACATCATGGTTAAAGGCAGTGAGCATCGATGGGCATCACTGCACGCCTTCCTGCGTCTGGACAGATACTGCAACACAGGAGACATTGCTGCGGCGGAGCTGTGACGTAACAGGGTACGGTCTCCTCTGGAACGATGAAGCAGTCATCGTAGGAGTCGCTGCAGGTTTCACTCAACCTGGGGCACAACCTGCTGGTGCCCTCGAGTGAGGCGTCATCAGTACTCGGGAACTGGGCAGGACTTATGGCAAGCGACTCAGGAGGACATTTCTCGACTGGTACTGTCGCTGGGGCTGTCACTGCCGGAGAGCGTGGAGTGTCGTGGCAGAGACGACTCAGCGAAACATCTGGGAATGGTAATATCATACACTGTACTGCAGTGAGCGAGCTAGCAGTCAAAGTGACATCATCTTTGTGGAGGAGCTCACTGAAGCTGTGGCAGGAGGCAGACAATCGCCTGCCGACAGGGGCTAACTGTAGCTTTACGAGTGTCATTCTCTAGGCAGTTGGAGTTATAGCAGAGGTTAGTCTAAACGCCCCAGACTGGTGTACTTATAACTGCTCTGGAGGTCAGGAGGTGAAGTGAAACAAATCTCGATGGGAATCGTAGCAGGTACGATTCTGTAGGGCATCGCGAGCGGCGAATAAGTAAGTTCATTCAGGTATACACAAATACAGTTACATAAATTATCATACATAGCAGCATATGTGTAGAGAACCTAGGATAACCCTGAAAAGTCAGACAGAGTGACTTATTTCCATTGGGGTCCTTTTACCTTATTATTATAATATAAAGGTTATAATATCTTGTTATTATTTTATCATGAAGATAACATCTTATTATCATGCTAAAAAGACTATCTACTACACGAGGGTCATTAAGACTATCTACAATACGAGGGTCATTACTAGGAATAAGGTAAAATTACATGTGTGCTAGCTAAAAAAAATCATTCCCCTTCTTTTCTGTTGCTACATTCATCAGACACCTTTTGACACTCTTCTTGAACTGGTTCATGCTATGACTGGCTTTGGCATGTGCGGGCAGTCTGTTCCATTCCTTTATTGCTGTACAATAAAAGGTGTTTGAAGCCTGGCCACTGAATGTGGGTACTACAAAGTTGTGCTCTTTCCCCCTGGTACTATGATTGCTTTGGTTCCCAACCTTGACAAAATTGGCAGCAAGATATTCTGGACACTGTTTGTGAGCAATTTTATAAACATGATGTAGCTTCAGTTGTTTTACTCTGTCTTCAACATTCAGCATATCCAACTGCTGTAATTCATTCTGGCCTACATGCTCTCTTGGACCCAGGCCCAGGATGAATCTTACAATTTTGTTCTGGGTGATTTGCAGTCTATCTTTCAGTTTTTTGTCAAGGCAGAGTACCATGAAGAGCAAGCGTAATCCATATGACACTGTATAAGGGCTAGACATAAGGTCCTGCGAGCCTCAGTAGGTAGACACTGTGCTTGTCTATAGAGGAACTTCAGCCTGGCATTCGCTTTCTTTACTACACTGTTCCCTATCAATTCTCCTGACATGCATGGGTCAAAGGGGATTCCCAGATGTTTTACTGAGGAAACCGAAGTGATGGGCTCCTCATTACACTGGACAATATAATTATTTACCCTTACCATGACTCACCATACCATACCACGGGCGGGGATAGAACCCGCGATCAGAGTCTCAAAACTCCAGACCGTCGCGTTAGCCACTGGAACAGCTAGCCACAATAAGATTCGTCCAACTAGGTATATTTCTACACCATAGGAAGGTTAGCATTGGCACCACTGTAACCACAAATGCAAGTTTTTACAGACGAATCTCCAGCTAGCGTGGCCGTGACGAACTCTAGCTCAAGTCCCCTCAAAGTCGTTAACATGACTCACGAAATCGTAATGACACGATTGCAAACAAACCATACCACGGGTGGGGATAGAACCCGCGATCAAAGTCTCAAAACTCCTCAACACATGACTTGAAACTAGGCAACTACCTGAGGTATGGAAGACGGCAAATGTAGTTCCTATTTTTAAAGGAGACACAAAAGAGGCACTAAACTATAGACCTGTGTCACTGACGTGTATAGTATGCAAAGTCATGGAAAAGATTATCAGGAGGAGAGGGGTGGAGCACCTGGAACGGAACAAGAGTATAAATGCCAATCAGCACGGATTTATGGAAGGCAAATCCTGTGTCACAAACCTTCTGGAGTTTTATGATAGAGTAACAGAAGACACGAAAGAGAGGGGTGGGTTGATTGCATCTTCTTGGACTGCAAGAAGGCCTTTGACACAGTTCCTCACAAGAGATTAGTGCAGAAGCTAGATGATGAGGCGCGTATAACAGGAAGGGCACTGCAGTGGATCAGAGAATACCTGGCAGGGAGGCAACAACGAGTCATGGTACATAATGATATATCACAGTGGGCACCTGTGACGAACGGGGTCCCACAGGGGTCGGTCCTAGGACCAATGCTATTTTTGGCATAGGTGAATGAAATGATGTGAAGTTAATGAGGAGAAATCAGTCAGATGAGGGTCAGGCAGGACTTCAAAGAGACCTGGACAGGATGGACACCTGGTCCAGCAACTGGCTTCTCGAATTTAACCCCGCCAAATGCAAAGTCATGAAGAGTATAGGCTAGGTGGCCAAAGCCTGCAAACCTCACTCAAGGAGAAATATCTTGGGGTGAGTATAACACCGAGCACGTCTCCGGAAGCATGCATCAATCAAATAACTGCTGCAGCGTATGGGCGCCTGGCAAACCTGAGAACAGCATTCCGATACCTTAATAAGGAATCGTTCAAGACACTGTACACCATGTACGTCAGGAGTATGCAGCACCTGTTTGGAACCCACACTTGATCAAGCACGTCAAGAAATTGGAGAAAGTGCAAAGGTTTGCGATAAGGTTAGTTCCAGAGCTAAGGGGAATGTCCTATGAAGAAAGGTTAAGGGAAATCGGCCTGACGACACTGGAGGATAGGAGGGTTAGGGGAGATATGATAACGACATACAAAATACTGCGTGGAATAGACAAGGTGGACAGAGACATGATGTTCCAGAGAGAGGACAATTGGAAGTTGAAGACTCTGATGAGTCAGAGGGATGTTAGGAAGTATTTCTTCAGTCATAGAGTAGTCAGGAAGTGGAATAGCCTAGCAAGTGAGGTAGTGGAGGCAGGAACCATACATAGCTTTAAGATGAGGTATGATAAAGCTCATGGAGCAGGGAGAGAGAGGTCCTAGTAGCACTCAGTGAAGAGGCGGGGTCAAGAGCTGAGTCTCGATCCCTGCAACCACAATTAGGTGAGTACACACACATTTTCTACGCTTTTACTTCTCTGTCTCCTCTATCTCTTTCCCTCTTCCTCCTCCTCTCCTCTCTCCTTCTCCTCCTCTCTCTCTCCCTCCCTGTTTTACACATCAGCACACCCAGAACACCATATATCAAGCATCGTTTATCTTAAAGCAGTAGAAAAACTTATGGTGAATGGATATTATGTTGCAAAGTTTGTCCATTACTAAATCTTTTGATACATTGAACGATCGTGGGTGTATGCGTGGAGCAAGGCGTTACCACCATTAATACGACAATCACCCTTTGTCATTCACCTCCTTCATAGCGTGTGCTTCCTCGGGCACTTTCTTAGGAGGAGGAAGACCTTAAGTGAATGTGAGTCTGACTTTAAGTGTTAGTTGAGGATGCACGACATTTTGGTAAAGAGGTAATAAGTAGTTATGTGCATTTAATTATTGACTACAAGTATAAAGAGAAAGTCCCTTGTTAAAAACAGCTAATATTGGGATAACGTTGCACTTTGTGTAAAGCTTTACATAGACCGACATACTGTCCTAACAAAACCTTTGTCTCTTTGTGTATAACGAGATTATTTGGTGTTCTGGTAGCGGGGAGTAAATGATACGTCTTCGGAGGCTTCTTACTTTATTTGTAAAGTCGTGGTGGGTACACAGGCTTGTGTACCCACCCGTGCCCATGGCCCGGGTAGGGCCATCCCACGAAGGAGAGTGCTAGTAGGCCTTCTGTCTTGCTGCTTGGCCGCTGATTGAGTGTGTGGGACCAGCTTCCCACAGACCTGGAGCAGGCCCAGAGAGCAGCACCTTAGTGCCGCGAAATATGAACTAATCAGCATCAGAGCTTGATCAACCAGGCTGTTGCTGCTGGCTGCACGCAAACCAACGTACGAGCCACAGCCCGGCTGGTCAGGAACCGACTTTAGGTGCTTGTCCAGTGCCAGCTTGAAGACTGCCAGGGGTCTGTTGGTAATCCCTCTTATGATAAATTAGACACATGTGCAACTCTTGGGTATCTTTATTGAGGAAACGTTTCGCCACACAGTGGCTTCATCAGTCCATACAAAGGAGAATCTTGAAGAACAGGAGGAGAATGAGGTAATCAGTCATTCAACCTTGAGTCGATGTGGTCAGTCCATCAATCTTGAATAGAATACGGCATACGTGCTGAGAAGGAGCTTATAAACCGTTGGCAGGAGAGGTGCAGAAGTCATAGGTCGTGTAACATTTGTTCAATGTTGAAGTAGGTCGTGCCCAAGAATTAGGCAAGCGAAGAATTCCCAAGTATTAAGATCCCAAGAAGTTGCAGTGTCTGACAGGTTTGTAGATGAATGGTTCAGAGAACCGACATGTTGATAAATTAGACACATGTGCAACTCTTGGGTATCTTTATTGAGGAAACGTTTCGCCACACAGTGGCTTCATCAGTCCATACAAAGGAGAATCTTGAAGAACAGGAGGAGAATGAGGTAATCAGTCCCTCAACCTTGAGTCGATGTGGTCAGTCCATCAATCTTGAATAGAATACGGCATACGTGCTGAGAAGGAGCTTATAAACCGTTGGCAGGAGAGGTGCAGAAGTCATAGGTCGTGTAACATTTGTTCAATGTTGAAGTAGGTCGTGCCCAAGAATTAGGCAAGCGAAGAATTCCCAAGTATTAAGATCCCAAGAATGAGGTAATCAGTCCCTCAAGGTTGAGGGACTGATTACCTCATTCTCCTCCTGTTCTTCAAGATTCTCCTTTGTATGGACTGATGAAGCCACTGTGTGGCGAAACGTTTCCTCAATAAAGATACCCAAGAGTTGCACATGTGTCTAATTTATCAACATGTCGGTTCTCTGAACCATTCATCTACAAACCTGTCAGACACTGCAACTTCTTGGGATCTTAATACTTGGGAATTCTTCGCTTGCCTAATTCTTGGGCACGACCTACTTCAACATCGAACAAATGTTACACGACCTATGACTTCTGCACCTCTCCTGCCAACGGTTTATAAGCTCCTTCTCAGCACGTATGCCGTATTCTATTCAAGATTGATGGACTGACCACATCGACTCAAGGTTGAGGGACTGATTACCTCATTCTCCTCCTGTTCTTCAAGATTCTCCTTTGTATGGACTGATGAAGCCACTGTGTGGCGAAACGTTTCCTCAATAAAGATACCCAAGAGTTGCACATGTGTCTAATTTATCAACATGTCGGTTCTCTGAACCATTCATCTACAAACCTGTCAGACACTGCAACTTCTTGGGATCTTAATACTTGGGAATTCTTCGCTTGCCTAATTCTTGGGCACGACCTACTTCAACATTGAACAAATGTTACACGACCTATGACTTCTGCACCTCTCCTGCCAACGGTTTATAAGCTCCTTCTCAGCACGTATGCCGTATTTTATTCAAGATTGATGGACTGACCACATCGACTCAAGGTTGAGGGACTGATTACCTCATTCTCCTCCTGTTCTTCAAGATTCTCCTTTGTATGGACTGATGAAGCCACTGTGTGGCGAAACGTTTCCTCAATAAAGATACCCAAGAGTTGCACATGTGTCTAATTTATCAACATGTCGGTTCTCTGAACCATTCATCTACAAACCTGTCAGACACTGCAACTTCTTGGGATCTTAATACTTGGGAATTCTTCGCTTGCCTAATTCTTGGGCACGACCTACTTCAACATTGAACAAATGTTACACGACCTATGACTTCTGCACCTCTCCTGCCAACGGTTTATAAGCTCCTTCTCAGCACGTATGCCGTATTCTATTCAAGATTGATGGACTGACCACATCGACTCAAGGTTGAGGGACTGATTACCTCATTCTCCTCCTGTTCTTCAAGATTCTCCTTTGTATGGACTGATGAAGCCACTGTGTGGCGAAACGTTTCCTCAATAAAGATACCCAAGAGTTGCACATGTGTCTAATTTATCAACATGTCGGTTCTCGGAACCATTCATCTACAAACCTGTCAGACACTGCAACTTCTTGGGATCTTAATACTTGGGAATTCTTCGCTTGCCTAATTCTTGGGCACGACCTACTTCAACATTGAACAAATGTTACACGACCTATGACTTCTGCACCTCTCCTGCCAACGGTTTATAAGCTCCTTCTCAGCACGTATGCCGTATTCTATTCAAGATTGATGGACTGACCACATCGACTCAAGGTTGAGGGACTGATTACCTCATTCTCCTCCTGTTCTTCAAGATTCTCCTTTGTATGGACTGATGAAGCCACTGTGTGGCGAAACGTTTCCTCAATAAAGATACCCAAGAGTTGCACATGTGTCTAATTTATCAACATGTCGGTTCTCTGAACCATTCATCTACAAATCCCTCTTATGTATGCTGGGAGGCAGTTGAACAGTCTCGGGCCCCTGACACTTACTGTATGGTCTCTTAACGTGCTAGTGACACCCCTGCTTTTCATTGGGGGGATGTTGCATCGTCTGCCAAGTCTTTTGCTTTCGTAGTGAGTGATTTTCGTGTGCAAGTTCGGTACTAGTCCCTCTAGGATTTTCCAGGTGTATATAATCATGTATCTCTCCCGTCTGCGTTCCAGGGAATACAGGTTTAGGAACCTCAAGCGCTCCCAGTAATTGAGGTGTTTTATCTCCGTTATGCGCGCCGTGAAGGTTCTCTGTACATTTTCTAGGTCAGCAATTTCACCTGCCTTGAAAGATGCTGTTAGTGTGCAACAATATTCCAGCCTAGATAGAACAAGTGACCTGAAGAGTGTCATCATGGGCTTGGCCTCCCTAGTTTTGAAGGTTCTCATTATCCATCCTGTCATTTTTCTAGCAGATGCGATTGATACAATGTTATGGTCCTTGAAGGTGAGATCCTCCGACATGATCACTCCCAGGTCTTTGACGTTGGTGTTTCGCTCTATTTTGTGGCCAGAATTTGTTTTGTACTCTGATGAAGATTTAATTTCCTCGTGTTTACCATATCTGAGTAATTGAAATTTCTCATCGTTGAACTTCATATTGTTTTCTGCAGCCCACTGAAAGATTTGATGTCCGCCTGGAGCCTTGCAGTGTCTGCAATGGATATATATATATATATATATATATATATATATATATATATATATATATATATATATATATATATATATATATATATATATATATATATATATATATATATATATAGTTTTATAATGGATGGGGTCCACCTCTGGTGTAAATTGTGGGACCCATAGCCTGGGAGAAGTGGATAAAAAAGGCTTCAAGGAAGAATATTTGGATTTCTTCTTGCAGTCATTTGAACATTCCACTTCCCCTACCACCCCATCTTTTCATTCTTTTTTACCAATAGGTATATTTTATTACATAATATGGTACAAAAGATTTAAGGGATGTATTGTTGACATAAAGATGGCATATACAGTGAATATTAAAACGGTATACAATACCGACAGGTTGGTAGGCAAGACACATGTGCAGCAGTTAGGCAACTTTATTCCCAAACGTTTCGCCTACACGGTAGGCTTCTTCAGTCATTTGCACATATAATATTGCAAGTTGGTACAAAACCAATGATGGAGCCACGATCTACGTTTATAAGGTATTGAAAATGCTGTGATAATTGTGCAACAGAAACTACGCACCAGTTTCATGGAGACATAACACTTCACCATTACAACGCACCAGAAACGCTCATTGAAGCGTCACCTTACGTCTGTCTGCAGTCGACATCCCACGATGGGTTAGTGTCTCCAAGTTATGTGAATACCTCAGTCAACATTGTTCCAGGTTAAAACCATTCCTATATATATGTTCAGATATGTCGCCACCATTGTTAAAGAGATTTCAGTGAGCACTTAAGTATTAGCGCTTATATCAGCTCACTGTGGCAGTTTGGGAGACACAGATGATGATCAAACTAAATGTAAATTATGTGATCAGGCATATGGCCACTGTCTTGAACACTATGTGCTTAATTGTCCACTTATTGAGGAATACAGAGATAAACAATATAATAACCTATGTGACATGTCAAGATATCTTATTAATGAAAATAAGATACCAGATATACTAAGCAAATTTCCTAAATTTGCTTGTAACAGATAATTGAACTATAGATATGTAGATATAAATCCATATGTATTCCTGTTAACCCTTTGGGGCCTAGTTCCTAGGCCTTTTGTGTATCCATATGCTCTTGCGCTACCGTCCACAGGATGGATATGGGGTGCACAATAAACTAGCCACTTCGGTGGCAAAATCTAAATCTAATCTCTTAAATTATCCAGCTGAGACTAGCCTCAATCAGGATCATTAACTCTTATTTTAGCAAAATTGGATGCATGACTTTGTGTGGCTACCATGTTTTACAGGACATACTACATAATTAAAGGAAGAACTATATCAAACACCCATTACACGAGGGTTTCCCAGATAGAAAGAGTGCATTTTCACTTGAGATAATGAAATATATCAGCCTGAAGGGGAGGCTTTAGGAGGGCGATTAGGATATCGTCAAATATTATTCTGCTAGTTCATTGGCTCTGGGAGCTTTGAAGTACTACTTATTAGTTTAGATAAGTATTTTTATTTGTTGGTTGGTTTATTGAGTTAATCCAGGCCAATAGACACAGTAATGGCCAGACTAAGGCAGGGATACACAAAGTTAGGATCCCACATCTACTAATCCGGAAGTGAAATATTAGAAAAGTGCACTTACTGAAATGCTCCAGAAATTATACAGCATTTTCCCTTCTACAGTTTTGGACATCACATTGCAAGAACTATTTTCAAATATGACCTTGCTTCCATGACAGTCCCATGCATCATTGAAAACATTCTCATAGGTTGTATCTTCCCACTACATATAAAGCAGAATATACTGTAGCATAACGACTAACCCAATTCCTAAGAACAACTAAGAAATTGGGCAATACCTAAACACCTTCCCTAACAGTCTTAGCACAAGGCAGAGGCAATAGGAACACTTAAGATGCCAATTCCCACAATTGCCGTGATGACAGATATCACTTCCCACTTGCTTAGAATACTATCGTTTATGATTTTGTCGAAACACATACGCAGGTTTTTGAAGGGACAGGATCTAGAGAGTGTTAATGGGGCGAACCGCATTTTTTCCTAACATCATTATTAATATATTCATTGGTAAACGCTAAACCCGCAGGGGTCATTAAGCACGTGAGTAATGACAGGCATTTAGGTTTGATCCGAGATAGGGGAGCGTATCTCCAAATCCTCGGATCTAGAGCTCTTTGCCAGCATAAAGGGTTCCCCCATTTAAAGGGTTTACACAGACATTGAGAACACGAAGAAACATCTCACCCACTTCCACTATGAGGCTAATTTGCATACACGTATTGGCATGATGGCTGTAATTACAGTCTTCAGTTTTATACTATAGCTTTTTAGACTTAGTCAAACTGAAGCTGAAATATAAGTGAAATACATTTTTGATAAACCTTAAAGCAGATTTACATCTCCATAAATGAAAAAAATAAAATTGCCTTAATCACATGTTTCCAGGTTTAGCAAATTAGGGATGATTTAGTCATGTGATTTCATTAAGGCTCCGTTTTATATTTTTAAAATTATTTAAAAAAAATATTCCTAGATAGAATTAAAATATAATTTTCACATCTCATTAAATTCGTCTTCACTAACCAAGGCTTTCGTAGCTTCACTGAGGGTGACGCTGAGTTTCTCCGTGAGCTTAATATATCTCAAAGCAATTTGGTTTCAACTTAACTGATGCGTTGGCTTAATGAGAGAGCCATTGAATTTTCTTGACAGGTCACAGCTCAAAGACTTCCGCTCCTGAGAAAAGAAAAATTAAGGAGTTCTACTCTTGGTCAAATATTGAGGTAGTGCCATCCAGGTCAAAGGATGTTGGTCTTCACTCTAAGTCGACCTTTAAACCAGGTCACAAACTTTACTAACCGTTTACAGAATACAGCTATAACTTTTTTTTGTATAATGAAAATTGAGCTTGACTATGGGTCATTATTGGTTTACAAAAGCTCAAGCCCTCCATTAGGAACACACTTCGTTACAAAGAATAGGTGGCAGAGGTTGCAAACCCTTGATTAAAGCAGAACCACTCCCTTCCCCCCTCCCTCTCTCTGTTACTCAGGGTTTTACATGGCTGGGTTAAGGGTTCCTAACTTTATTTAGGTGTCCCGTAGCTCGATCACTGGCACACTCAGCTCACACACTGAGGTCCGGAGTTCGAATCTCCTCCGGTACAGCTGGAAAACATTAGGGACGTCTTTCCATAAGACATCTGCTGTCCCTGTTCACCCATCAGTGTAAAATGGGTACCTGGGTGTTAGTCGATTGGTGTGGGGTCGCATCCTTGGACAAAACTGACCTAATTTGCCCGAAATGCTCAGCATGACGAGCGGCTTTCTATATAGTAGTATGTCAGTGATGTCAGCTAGGCCTGTATACCGTGTACGTGTACTTGTAGTAAATAAAGGTATTATTATTATATTACAAGCTAAGAGCTGTTGCCTACATTAGTTCATTTTAAAGTTTTTTAGTTATGAGACATACAAATACGGAAAAGGCTGAAGTTGGAGCCATACCTGGAGGGTGTTTCAGGGGCCAACTTCCCAGCTGCCAGGTCCATTGATCAGGCCTCGCAATGGATCAGAGCCTGATCAGCCACGCTGTTACTGCTGGTCACACGCAAACCGACGTACGAACCACAGCCCAGCTGGTCAGGAACTGACTTTAGATACCTGTCCAGCTCCCTCTTGAAGACAGCCAGGTGTTTTTTGGTAATTCCCCTTATGTATGCATTAGCATACTAGTGGCGTCCTGCTTTTCATTGGAGGGATGTGGCACCACCTGCTTTCGTAGGGAGTGACTTATGTGTGCAGATCTGGGACTAGTACCTCTAGGATTTTCTAAGTGTATGTATTATCATGTATATTTATCGCCTGCATTCCAAGGAGTACAGGTCAAGGGACCTCAACTGTTCTCAGTAATTTAGGTGCTTTATTGTACTTATGCATGTAGTGCAAGTTCTCCAGGTCTGAAATTTCGCCTGCCTTGAGAGGAGCCGTTAGCATACAGCAATACTCCCACCTGGAAAGAACATGTGATTTAAAGAGAATCATCATTGGCTTGACAGCCCTTGTTTTGAAGGCTCTCATTATCCATCCTATCATTTTCCTAGGTCCTTCACATTAGTTTTTCGCTCTATTGTATGGTTAGAATTTGTTTTATGCTCCGATCCAGTTTTTGTTACCTCGAAATTTCCATAACGGAGTAATTGAAATTTGTCTTCACTAAGTTCGTATTATTTTCTGAAGCCCATTTAAAGACTTCGCTAATGTCTGCTTGGAAATTTGCATTGTCCTCAGTGGTTAATACTGTCATGCAGTGTACCTTGCGAAATAGAGCTTTTCACCATAGCCACCTCTAACTTCACCTTGTTTACTATTACTCTTTGTGTTCTATTACGAAGTTGTAGATCCTTCTATACATTTTTCCTGTTACTCCTTTATCAAGCAATTTGTGTGCTATTACATCATGATCGCATTTGTCAAAGGCTTTCGCAAAGTTTTGTTTTTTCTCCAGTGCATCCAAGACCCTGCCCTAGAATAACAGGAAAAGTTGGTAGATGGATCTATAATTTCCTGACAAATAGAACACACGGTGAAAAGCTCTGTTCCGCAAGGCACAGTATTCGCTCCATCTTGTTCCTCATCCTCATATCAGACATAGACAGGGATATAAGCCACAGTGCCGTGTCTTCCTTTGCAGATAACACCCGAATCTGCATTGAAGACACTGTAAGGCTCCAGGCAGACATCAACCAAATCTTTCAATGTGAAGTTCAACGATGAGAAATTTCAATTACTCCGATATGGTAAATGTGAGGAAATTAAAACTTCATCAGAGTATAAAACAAATTCCAGCCACACAATAGAGAGAAAAACTAACGTCAAAGATCTGGGAGTGATCATGTCGGAGGACCTCACCTTCAAGGACCATAACATCGTATCAATCGCATCTGCTAGAAAAATGACAGGATGGATAATGAGAACCTTCAAAACTAGGGATGCCAAGCCCATGATGACACTCTTCAGGTCGCTTGTTCTATCTAGGCTGGAATATTGCTGCACACTAACAGCACCTTTCAAGGCAGACAAAATTGCTGAACTGGAAAATGTACAGAGAACCTTTACGGCGCGCATAACTGAGATAAAACACCTCAATTACTGGGAATGCTTGAAGTACCTGAACCTGTATTCCCTGGAATGCAGGCAGGAGAGATATATGATTATATACATCTGGAAAATCCTAGAGGGACTAGTACCAAACTTGCACACGAAAATCACTCCTTACAAAAGCAAAAGACTTGGTAGATGATGCAACATCCCCCCAATGAAAAGCAGGGGTGCCATTAGCATGTTAAGAGACAACACAGTAAGTGTCAGGGGCCCAAGACTGTTCAACTGCCTCCCAGCATACATAAGGGGGGGATTACCAATAGACCCCTGGCTGTCTTCAAGCAGGCACTGGACAAGCACCTAAAGTCGGTACCTGACCAGCTGGGCTGTGGTTCGTACATTGGATTGCGTGCAGCCAGCAGTAACAGCCTAGTTGATCAGGCCCTGATCCACCATGAGGCCTGGTCACAGACTGGGCTGCGGGGGCGCTGACCCCCGGAACACTCTCCAGGTAAACTCCAGCGGTCCAGTAATTGTGAGAGGCAGGAGCAACCTGCTTTCTGCCCTGGGTTGTGCAGTTGTTGGATATCCAAGTGCTTGGTGATCTTGCTTCTTTGAACCCTTTCAAAGATTTTTATTTTTAGTGCTATTGTTCTGTAATTCTTTGCAATTGCTTCAATGCCACCTTTGTGGAGTGGGGCCATATCCGTTATTTTTAGTGACTGTGAGATGACCCCTGTGTCAATGCTCCCTCTCCATAGAATATTTAAAGTGCATGGGCATGTCATTTATTGCTTTTTGAAAGTCCTGTGGTGTTAGGATTATACCAGAAAAATCATATTGAGAATTCAGTATCTCACTCATTTCTTTGCTGTCATCTGTTTAATTCCCGTCTTGTTTATACAGGGGTCCGGCATTGGATGTGGTTTTTGCCTTAGATTTCTATTTCTCTGGCCAGTGTCACCTTCCATATTTCAGTCAGACTGGCTCCTTTGAGCAGCTCTGAGATTCTTCACCTTTGCCTGTAGAGGGAGCATCTCTCTCGTTCTAGTTTACATCTTATTTTTTAAGGGAATATGCCTTGAGTGTACCTAAAGTGCCACAGAGTTAATTCTTTCTAGGCCAAGGTTCGGACCCGTGTTGTTTAGGATATATTTTGCTTGTTTCAGTGAGGACATGGTTAATTTGATCCCTCTGCATGTTGCTCTTGTTGAAGTTGAATTTGGTGAAGGCACCCTCAAAACTGATCTCATTTTTTCTGGCCAGGAACCTTGTACATACATGTCTGTACTTCAGTTATGTTGTGATCCTAGTCTATTGTCTTTGATACTATTATATTTCTTAATAGATCATTATTAGTAAAGATAAGGTCAAGTGTATTATTCAGTCTTGTTGGCTCCACTACTTGTGGGCCAGCGATTTCGTTTGGTCAACTGACTTTATTTCATTTACGTCGTTATGTTGTACGAACATGTTCCAGACTCAGTTTGTCCTAGGAATAAATGATCTCAGATGTGATATTCTGGAGAAGGGTACATCCAGAGTGTAGTTGTTCTTTGCTGCTCTTCTTTTTGTGCAGAAGCTCACTTCTTGCTGTCCATGGAGTGGAGCCGAGCGTGATACTTTGATAATATTGGCCTCGTACATAACAGTAAGGTCACCCACATCCCTCCGGTGTTGAATGCTCTGCAGAAATGACAAATCAATCCAGGCCAGGTCCAAGTGAGAGATGAGTCGTCGTCTTCTTTTCTCTATCCTGTCAAGAAATTGCAGATGAAACGGAAAGGGGGTAGGAAGTAGACAATCCAAGAAAGTGAAGCCTATTCAGGATGTGTGTACTTGTGCCTCACACAGAATCTTGCAACCTCTAGTGTCGAGTAGATGCGAGATACACCTATGTGGTATAAGCTTCCAGGCTCCTTTGTAAGATTTACAACGTGGTTCTTCATAGTCATCTCGGGAGCCATGAATGTTGGTTTCAAGAGGCAATCTGCGCACAAGTGTCCTCTGGGGTGAGTTCATGCTTGCTCTAGATGTTCACACAAAGTCTTCAAGGGAATTGTCTTCACTTTGTATATAATTAACCAGTAAGCAGTAACCACCTTAAGAAATCTGAGCAGAGTAGGTGTTTAAGACTTACCACTCAGGATGACTTTGATGCTTCAGTAACTATTCTTAAAACTTCCAACTCTGACCCATTTATGAGAGCTGCAAAGCAAGGTGTGCGTACCATTTGGTCTTAGCACAGCAAATTACCACCATTCGAGATCTGACCATTTTACTTGAAGTGCACCTATGTTCAGTTGCATGTCTGCTGTAGCAAAGTGCACCTATGTTCAGTTGCATGTCTGCTGTAGCAAAGTGCACCTATGTTCAGTTGCATGTCTGCTGTAGCTTTACTGATGACATACTCATATTTTGAATGTACTTTTCACTGAATGCAAATGCTGTCTGAAGTGTATCTAGATGAGAATGTGGCGAGTCAATCAATGGGTCACATATATATTCTACATCTAGCAACAGGTGTGTCACAGCGAGCGTTTCATACTGATTCAGACCACTCTAATGGGACCGAAGCTTTTTTTCAAATTTGTAATAAAACTTAGCTATTCAGAATCTAATGAGAAAGTGCCTAACTTTTTTTTTTTTATCTAACATCATTGTATAACCACCCAATTTGGGAGGGTTGTCCATTAACCAGAGAGCTGGGGGGGGGGGAGGGTTCGCTTTATTCACTTAGTTGCGATAACATATTCTGGGACTATTTTAACCTCAGCATTATATTACTACTGGCTTCATGTTCATTGTTTTCAGCTACATCTTGTGACAGGGCAATCTTAATTACTTCCGAAGGGGGGTTGGAAAAACTCTCTTGTCATGACACGAGTGTCTCAGTCTAATTGGTGTGAACAAAATGAAGTCGTAGCCATCAAACCAACCCAATATAATACCAAAAGCAATTATTCTCCGAGTTTAATGAATTTCTTCACAATAGCCAGGACTATACCTAGTAGCATTTGTCCAAAATCTATGAAATTTGTCATGATTCTGAAACCATAATCAAGCTGTCAAGAGACAAGCTTCTTTGATTCGAACCTTAGATGTAACTTCCATTGCATTTCCTAAGCTGATCTGGTTTCCTTGTATATGCAATATTTTCTGGGGATACACATCTAAAAGATCAATAATTTCGTATGATTTCACCCTTGGAATTCAATATAGATATTAACGTGTGGAGTGTCACTTGCATTTGACCATTACTCTCAGTTTCAGTTGTCTTTAGCTAACTAAAATTGAGAGTTGCTCTGCATGACTGTCATATATAACTGTATATTGATTACTTTTTTTTTAGACCTTGGATCAATTTTTTTTTGCATACGTACATTGATTATTCAAGTCCTCTCTGAAATGTTCAAGCATGCTAGTGGCTTTCTTTGTGTTTAGCAATATTTTACTACAGTACTTGTAAACTACTCATTGTATATTTTGCAAAGAAATAAATTTTTTAATTTGTATTTTGAATAGTAGTGACTTGTGTGCACCAAGTTATGCCTTGTCTGTTAAGTACCTTTCTTCGTATATAATTTTCCTCAGAACCTGTAGACCACCTGAATAGCAATCAATCTCCCTTGTGCTGATCCACCACGATTCATTTTGTTTTCATATGATCTAAGAGCATATGTCCTTGTTGTACTACATTCTTTGCATTGTATAGAATCATTGCTTAATGCCACCACTCTGCCACTTTGTTCATATTGTATTAGTTACTTGTCTGCATGACAGGGTTCCCATGCTGCAGTGTATTCCAAGCTCCAAGTGGTATGTATACTGCCATGTATAACTATGTAAACCCATTATGCATATCTGCTGCAGCTGTTAACAACTCAGGCATGGTAGGAGTCACTGTCTTGACCCCCCAACATTTCAAAGCATGCCCGAGTGCCCAAACCGTCAGTCATAATGCAAGTAGTAAGGAGTTCAGACATGAAGCACCAGGCTTAGCAGAATCTCTCGATAAACTCCATGCATAAAAGTCGGTGATCTTCTTCACACCTTATCATTCAATAACGAACCCAGCATGACAAAGACTTAGACTTAAGACTGAGGGGAATCAAATTTCTGGATAGCCTGTAATCCACAGGAGTCTGAAACAACTGTGAATGACAAGGTGGGCATTGACTTAATGTGTATGATGGCCATGAGAACTGAATACAACTCAACTGTGAAAACACTTGCCGAGTCTAGTAAATTACCTCGGATGTTTTTGTCGGGAAAAATTGCAGCCTATCCAACACCATCAGGAGACTTAGAACCATCAGTGTACAGTGCAATAACATGAGAATGGAAGTGACCAAGAAAGAGCAAGTGCAAAGTTAGAGAGGGTAACTGAACTTTCACACATGGAGGCAGAGAAGAGCAAACACGAAAATTGTCAGGACTTCCCAAGGAGGGAGAGAAAAGCAAAATGCAGGGTGAACGTAAAAGAGAGGTAAACTAAAGGAAGGCAATAAAGAGCAAATACGAACAGGAAAGGGGCATAGTAAACAGGGCTGACGATTATGCAAGGAAGTTCTAACATTCATTACTGTCCTTCACGTAGAAGGATCATGAAGGTTGTGAGAGCGGACAAAATAGCAGAGACAATGGGCATCTCAGTGATCCAATAGCAAAGGCATCTTAAGATGAAATAGACTTTCATCTGTAAACAATTAAAAGTCCCTCAGATCCAACTGTGCCTCTGATGATGAATGCATTTTGTCCAGAAAGAGAAGCTGAAGCAATGGTTTTACAAATGAAGATGAATTATTATTCCATGTACTGTATATACACCACTATCATAAACAAGGTAAGTGCTAAACCCAAAAGGGTCATATGGCATACCCTATACATACCATTCCCATAAAATGAGTGTTAAACCAGTATGCTAGAGAATCAAGTTAAACTTAAAGGTCTGCGGTGGAAAAAATCACCTACAACAAAAAATGATCATTTTCTAAGATTTTTTTTTTTAACACGCTGGCTGTCTCCCACAAAGGCAAGATGACTCGAAAAGGAAACACTTTCACCATTATTCGCACTATCACTGTCTTGCCAGAGGCACACAGATATGACAATTCAGATGTCACTAAACAGCAAATATCCCAAACCATCCTGGCACTGTACCTCCCACCTCCAGGACTCAAGTCTGGCTACCCGGTTTCCCTGATTCCCTTCACAAAATATTACCTTGCTCACAGTCCAACAGCTAGTCAAGTCCCAAAAACCATTCATCTCCACTCACTCCTATCTGACATACAGCAGGCATGTGTGAACATGCCTGCTGTATGTCCAAGCCCCTTGCACATACAACTTCCTTTACCCCCCTTCTCCATCCTTTCCTTGGATGACCCCCTACCCCACTTTCCTTCCATTACAAATATATACACCCTTCAAGTCATCCTATTTTGCTCCACCTCTCTAAATGACCAAACCACCTCCACAACCCCTCCTCAGCCCTCTGAATAATACTTTTAGTAACTCTACACCTCTTAATTTCCACACTATAAATTCTCTGCATAATATTTACATTACACATAGCCCTGAGACACATCGCCACTGCCTCCATTATTATAATCAAAACCAAGCACTAAACCCACAAGGGTCATACAGTGCTGTGCACTGCCTCCAGCCTCATTGATACTCTCATTGATAATGTTGTCTCCACAAATACCTCAATGCACCATCCACCCTTTTTCCTTTCCTTCATCAATTCTATGGCTTACCTCGTCGTTCATATACCCATCCACTGACACATCCACTCCCAAACATCTGAACACATTCACTTCCATAATCCTTCCAATCTGATATCCAATATTTGCTTACCTAACTCGTTTGATACCCTCATCACCATACTCTTATCTATGTTCACTTTCAACATTTAGTTAACAGGCTACAAATTCTTATAATACCATAGTGCTCTTTAAGTTACTAAATATGAAGAAAAAAATGGGTTACAAATCTTAAAATATTTAATTACGCATTCATAAACAAACAATTAATATTTTTTACAGTTTCAATAAATGCAGTGAAACTTCTCTAAGTTGGTCACCTTTATGGCTGCCAAGTGTTTAGTTAGGAAGGTTAGGTAGCTCGTGCAATAGCAACACTCCAGGAGTTTCCTTCACAGTTGTACAACTAAACATCACAATCCAGTGTTGCCGAATGGCAACTTCTAATTTTCCAATATAATTGTTACATTTTTGCATGAAATTTTGCAATATACAATAATCACTGAAAGCATGCATAACACTAACAAACATTGCTGGCCAATCAAATTCATGAACAGTACATAGAAGAATTAAATACTGTAGTTTAAGATTTACTCAAAGAAATAACAGCACTTGTTTATCAGTGTGCAAAAAGAATGAATTAAACTGCAATGTGATGACCCTAGTAAACACACTAAGGTAATTTTATCAATGGCTCCATTGATACTAAGGTCACACATGATTCTTATTTTATGCCAATCAAACTGACAAAATTAGTGTTCTAGTCATGACTATCATAAACTAATAAAACAGACTCTAGTGGATTAAACAATTTGGCATTCAGCTAATTTTGGTTTACATTCCACCCATTCCAAAATAAGCTACAACAGTCATTAATTAATAATGAATTCAGTGGAGCAAGGGCTAGGAGGAAGAACAATATAATAAATAGATTTATTTTCTGGCCCTGGATACTCAAAAAAAAAAAACTGGCAGAGAATTTTTTTTTCTTTGAACATATCTTAACAGCAGAATATTGGAAACATGGTTATCTCTAGGAAAATTACTCTCTCAGTGGTGCAACGATGCATGTCTTGTTGCCTACCATTATTCGCGACGTCTACGGCATCCCAACTGAGGAATTATATGGTGTGGCTCTCAATGGGATGTCGAGATTTTTTGTAAAATTCGCAAATGCCGGCTTTTATTCCAAGATTGTGGAAGCTTTTCAAGAGAGGAAAATGGCGGTGAATTCAGCCGTTGATTATTATTATAATCAAAAAGAAGCGCTAAGCCACAAGGGCTATACAGCGCTGCAGGGTAGGGAAGGAAGCAAGGGAATTGGATGGCAGAAGGGAGGGGGGATGATCAGCAGGTTACAGAAAACAGCGGGGCAGGGGATAGTACGGGGGTAGAGGGTAGCAAGAGATTGAAGTAGAAAGGGCTGAAGGTATCAGAATTTGTGAAGTAAGTCAGTCGTTGTCAAAAAGTCAATGAGAGAGTCCGGATGAAAGGTGGGTCCATCAGCGAGAAGGGAAGGTAAAGAGAGAGCAGCGGAGCGAAGACGACGACAGAGGTAAATTCTGCGTGCTCGTTGATAAAGTGGGCAGTCCAACAGAATGTGGCTGACTGATAATGGAGCTTGGCAATTCTCACAGAGAGGAGCAAGACGCCTCTCCATGAGATATCCATGAGTAAGACGAGTATGGCCAATGCGAAGACGGGAGAGAGTAGTCTCCCAACCTCGACACTGGTGATAAGAAGACGGCCAGTAACCTATACTCGGTTTAATAGACTGAAGTTTGTTGCCGAGCATAGTAGACCAACGTTGTTGCCAACGGGTGTGAAGGTGGGAAGATATTGCAGCAAAATAGTCCGTAAATGGAATACCTCTATAAGAAACTGGTAGGTCATGTACTGCTGACCGCGCAGCAGTGTCTGCCTGTTCATTGCCCTGTACGTCAACATGACCAGGGACCCAACAAAAAACAATATCTTTATGTTTGGTAAAGATGCGGCGTAGCCAAAGTTGGATACGGAGGACTAAGGGGTGAGGTGTATCAAATTTTTGTATAGCCTGTAAAGCACTAAGGGAGTCTGATTATTATTATTATTATTATTATTATAATCAAAAAGAAGCGCTAAGCCACAAGGGCTACAAGGGAGTCTGAGACAACCACAAATGATGACACAGGCATAGATGCAATACGGATAAGTGCTGTAAGGATGGCATATAATTCAGCAGTAAAAATACTAGCCGAAGATAGTAAATGCCCTTGTACGACGCTGTCCGGAAACACTGCTGCGAATCCTACGCCGTCAGAAGACTTAGAGCCATCTGTGTACACAGCAATGGCATGAGAATGAGAGTGAAAGTGGTCAAGAAAAAGAGAGCGGGAAGCGACCGTAGACAGTTGGGCTTTCGAGCAAGGGAGGGAGAAAGAACAGACTCGAACAGCTGGAACTTCCCAGGGGGGTAGGGAAAAGTGAGATGCTACATGTACATAGAAAGGTGGTAGTTGAAGAGAAGACAAGAGCGAATGAAGGCGAAGAGAGAAGGGACGGAGTAAACAGGGGCGGCGAACAAATAAAGAATGTCTACTAATATCAGTGACCATTCTATAAATGGAAGGATTGCGGAGATCATGAGAGCGTACATAGTAGCGCAGGCAATGGGCATCACGGCGATCGGATAAGGATGGAATGTTCGCTTCTGCATAGAGGCTCTCGACAGGGGAAGAGCGGAAAGCACCAAGGCATAAATGTAATCCTTGGTGATGAATGGGGTTAAGGCTAGAGAGAGTAGCAGGAGATGCCGCTGAATAGATCTGGTCACCATAATCAAGTTTCGATAAAATAAGGGTGGAATGTAGGCGAAGGAGGGTTCGACGATCAGCTCCCCACGAAAGATGAGCAAGGGTTTTAAGAAGGTTCAGCCGGCTGTGACAAGTTGCCTTCAGAGAGGTAATGTGAGGTTTCCAGGATAACCTACGATCAAAGAGGAGGCCCAGAAACTTGACTGTATCATGTTCAGGGATACGGGAGCCATAGAGGTACAAAGGATGATCGGAGATGACAGAGCGTCTAGTGAAAGTGATTTGGTGGGTTTTAGTGCTGGAAAATTTAAACCCACGTGTGGCGGCCCAATTGGAAACACGGTCGACTGCATGTTGGAGAGAAACTGTAAGGAGGTGACAGTCAGCGCCTGCACAGGCAATAGCGAAGTCATCAACATAGAGTGATGACCAAATATTTGATGGAAGACTAGAGGCCAAATCATTAATAGCAAGGAGAAAAAGTGTTGTGCTCAGAACACATCCCTGGGGGACACCTTCAGCTTGGATAAAGTCCGGGGAGAGCACATTATTAACCCGAACACGGAAATGCCTGTCAGTTAAAAAGTTCTTAAGGAAGGATGGTAGATTGCCTCGAAGGCCTAAGGAGTGGGCTTGGGCTAAAATATTATACCTCCAAGTTGTGTCATATGCCTTCTCAAGGTCAAAAAATATGGCAATAACTGAGTGGTTATTCGCAAAGGCATTACGAACATACGTATCCAAGCGTAGTAAGGGGTCTATGGTAGAACGTCCCTTACGAAAGCCATATTGACGAGTGGAGAGACTGTTGTGTGTCTCTAAATACCACACTAAACGTCTATTTACTAGGCGTTCCATTACTTTGCAAACTGCACTGGTAAGAGCAATGGGACGATAGTGGGAGGTTTCATGTCCCGTAGTGCCTGGTTTGCGGAAAGGGAGAACAATGGCGGATTTCCACAGCTGTGGAAGAACTCCTTGTGACCAAATAAGATTGTAAAGGCGTAATAGGACTGCAAGGGCTGACTGATGTAAATGTTGTAGCATACGAATATGAATGTCGTCGGGCCCAGCTGCCGATGATCGACAAGCTGAGAGTGTTGCCTCCAGTTCTTGAAGTGTAAAAGGCACATTATACTGTTCTTCTCTAAGAGAAGAAAAGTCCAAGGGTGCTAACTCTCTGGCAGACTTTGAGGAAAGAAATGAGGGGCATAGATGGAGTCCCTGAGAAATACGGACCAGATGATTGTCAATTTCATTGGCAACATCTAGTGGGTTTGCTATATCAACACCGGCAACCCGCAGAACAGGAGCCGGGTCAGGAGAATATTTACCACTCAGTTTTCGTACTTTTTTCCAGACTGCACTCATAGAGGAAGCAGAGGTGATGGTGGAGACATAATCTCGCCAGCAAGTGCGTTTAGCGTCACGGATGACACGGCGAGCGATCGCATGCTTCTGTTTAAAATCAAGGAGTCGCTCTGTGGTTCTATTGTACCGGTACCTGCCCCATGCAGCGCGTTTCAAACGTACTGCACGAGCACAAGCAGGAGACCACCAAGGCACGCATTTCTGAGAATGCCTGCCCGAAGTTTGGGGTATAGAATGAGAAGCTGCGGTGAAAACGGAGGACGAGAAGAGGTGTAAAAGCTCATCGATGGAGGACGAAGAAGGAACCTCTTTAAAAACAGTTAGGTGTGAGTAAAGGTTCCAATTTGCCCGATTAAATTGCCAGCGTGGGGTGCGAAGAGGTGGCGAATATGAAGGGGAAGTAAGAATGATTGGGAAATGATCACTGTCATGTAAATCCGGGAGAACAGACCAAGTTAAGTCTAATGCGGCGGAGGAAGAGCAAACTGAGAGATCGATGCAAGAGAGAGTATGAGTCCGAGGATCAAAATGGGTGTGAGTACCTGTATTTAAAACATAGAGGGGGTGGGTGGCAAGAAAAGCCTCTAACTGAATTCCACGGGAATCACAGTGAGACCCCCCCCCCAGAGGAAATGGTGGGCATTAAAATCACCAAGTAACAGAATCGGTGGCGGTAATGACGAAACAAGGAAGGCAAAATCCAGAATAGATAATGCCCGAGAAGGAGAGAGATATAAAGAACAGAGCATATACCACCTATGTAAGTGGATACGGGCTGCTGTGTAATGCAGCGAAGTATGAACAAATAGCTGATGGTACGGAATATCAGTGCGGAGAAGAAGGGCACTTTCATTAAAGGTCCCATCAGGAAAAGGATCTGAAGAATACAATAAATTATAGCCTGAGATGTGAGAAATAACAGCAGAGTGTAATTTTGGTTCCTGTAAGCAAACACCAACAGGGGCAAACTGGGAGAGTAACATCTGAAGCTCACCCCGATTACCCCTGAGGCCGCGTATATTCCACTGTAAATAGGCCATGATTGGCAATGATAAAGATACTTGAAATCCGCAGGTAAGGGTTCCTATGGACTAGAAGGGTTAGAAAAGTCCACATGCGGAGGCAGTGGAAAATGTTCAAGCAGCGAAGGAACGGTGCGCTGTGAAGAAAGGAGTTGCGCAGATGGAGCAGAGGAGAGAGAAAGAGCGGAAGGTGGATCAGTGTCCATTGATGGTTTGGTCTCTGCAATATATTCAGAGATTGCTTCAAGTGTTTCGGAATTCAGAGATGTCGTATGGGAGACAATATTGGGAATGGTAGGGGGAGGATGAGTAAAGATTGGAACTGTATTGGACTGTACCAAGGTAGGGGAGGGCGAAAGGGTGGAGGGAACTGGAGAAGCGTGGCAGGGGACAGAAGAGGCAGGAACCTGGGAGGTGGCAGAAGAGGAAGAAACTTGGGAGGGAACAGGGGAGGAAGGTACATTACGAGGAGGAGGGTGAACCTCTGCACTTGTAACTGAGCCAGTGAGAGGGGAAGAACTAGGGACAGAGACAGGGAGGGTAAAATGAGGAGGTGGAAGATGGGTAGGAGGTGTTACCGGACCCTTTTTTGACTTTTGAGAAGTAGAGGGACGATTGGGAGGAGGTGTCGTACGAGGTCTCGTCGATACTGAGGCTTGTGAGAGAGAACTCGAAGAAGCGAGATTAGACTGAGGCGTTGAAGTAGGGACGTCTGAGCCTAGGACAGCAAAAGGATTAGATACAGGAGTGATTATGGGAGAGGTAACCACAGAGGTGGGTGTAGAAGATGGGATACTAGAAGTGGGGGGACGTTTTGAAACACGGGAATAAGAAACACGTGGGAGTCTCCCTTGGAGGCGGAGATGAGAAACTGCCATGGCATAAGGGAGACCTTCTGTCTCTTTGAGGTAACGGATTTCCCGCTCGTTTAAATAGACCTGACAACGGCGAGAGTACGAAGGGTGAGCCTCATGACAGTTAAGGCAAGAGGGAGATCGATTGCAAGACGTATTAGAATGGTCATCGGCACCACAGACTGGGCATTCGGCGATAGATCTGCAATATTTCGCTGGATGGCCAAATCGCCAGCAATTTCTACACTGTTGTGGTGTAGGGATCACCTTTCGAACTTGTAACCGATGTCCTGCTATATAAACTGAGGATGGGAGTTCTCGGCTGTCAAAAGTTAAACGAGCCACATTGCTAGGGTATCGTCTCCGCCCACGGGCAGGAAGAACGTAAGTGTCTACCTTGAGGATTGGGAGATCTTGGAGTTCCAGCTGTTCTAGAATGTCAGTGCCACATGTCTGGAAATTTTGTTGAACTATGGTATGGGGCAGAATGACGGTACCACTACAAGAATTGAGGGAATGATGTTTTTCAAGAGTGACAGGAACAGTATCGATATGGGAAAGACGAGAGAGCTCATGAGCCTGGGTAGCATTCTGTATGGTAATGATGCGCGTACCGCTCTTAAGAGCATGAAAAGAAATATCTTTACCAACATGGTGTAGGAGTGCCTTGCCAATACTATGGTCAGAAAGATAGGCAGTAGAGGAAGTTGGTCGTAAAGTGAAGAATTTAGTCCACTGTTCAGTCTGAAACTGAGCGTGGAAAGGTAGTGAAGGACGTGTCGATCGTTTCTGAGAAGAACGAGAAGGTGGAGAAGTATCATCAGCAGGTAATTGTCGTTGGCGTTTAGGCATGGGACCAGAGTTGGTCCGACGTGGAACAGGTCGGCGATTTGAAAATTGCCGCACCGTAGAGGGAGAGGCCGGAAGCATAGTCAGAGGAGAGCGAAGGTCCGATAAATCGAAGGAGTCAGTCGAAGCCTCAGTACCTGAAGCGGGTGAGGAAACAGCACTGGCAATAGGTACAGAGGCATGAGGAATGTCTGAAGAGTGGTCCAAAGACGAGGCGGGGTCAGAACGGGGTGCGGTATCAAGAAGGGGCCCGGGGGTACCAGGTTCATGGACTAGGGCTGCCATGGTTAGGTTACTTCTTTCTTTTTGTTTTTAAGAAAAAAAAAGAAAGAAGAAAAGAAAATAAAAATAAAAAAAAAAGAAAAAAAATGGGGGACCGGGGAGGGATAGGTCCTAGGAGGAATGAAAGGGCCAGAAATCTCCCTCCGCGCCCAAGAGGACCTCAGCACCGCAAGTAGCGCAGATGCAGCATGGAACCCGTGCCATACTCTACCCATCATGCTAGTAAACTAACAATCCGGGATAGCAACCTCACATCTGCCGAGCTACCTCGGTGGACAAAAGAGAGGGCGGCCGGATATCCGCCACAAAGCATACCTCCTTCGGCCACCACCCCCGGAATCCGAAAGGTGGCTTCCAGAGATACACTCATCGCCCGAAAGACACCCAAAGCTACTCCGGGATACCGGAGAGGGATCGGGACATCCCCAGGCGATCCAGATTCCACGGCAAACTACGCCACTGCTAAGAACCTCAACGGAATGGGATGGACCCCGGTATCCTTTCCTCTACCCAGGAACTAGCGCGCCTGTGGGAGAAATCCCAAAGGACAAAAAGAGGAAGGGCAAAAGGGAGGGGTGGGGAGGGGGAGGAGGAAAGGAAAAAGGGGAGGATGGGATAGGGGAGGGGAGATTGGGGGGTAATTAGGTTCGGTCTGAGGAAGAAGACCGATAGGTCTAATTCCTCAGACCAAGAGCCTCTTCACCACGCCAAGGAGCCCCCCTTGAAGAGGCTTGGCTTAAATAGCAATGCTCATCTTGCCATATAAGACGAGTGAAAATTTGTGTATGCAATAATTTCACCAAAATCATTCTGAACCTAACGAAAAAAATATATTTCACTGTGTTTGTTTAGTATTAAATTATTGTAAGCGTATCTAAAACATATTTAGTTGGGTTAGGCTAAAATAAATTGTTCTTGTTATAATAAGATTAGGTAAGTTTTCTAAGATTCTTTTGGTGCAAAATTATAAATTTTTACATTATCATTAATGAAAAAAAGTATCTTTAAATGTATAAGAGAAATTTTTAGAAAGGACTTAATTTTAAATGAGTTCTTGCTAATTGACCAGTTTTACATATTCGGCACGACATTATATATATATATATATATATATATATATATATATATATATATATATATATATATATATATATATATATATATATATATATATATATATATATATATATTTATTTATTTAACAAGTCGGCCGTCTCCCACCGAGGCAGGGTGACCCAAAAAAAGAAAGAAAATCCCCAAAAAGAAAATACTTTCATCATTAAACACTTTCACCACACTCACACATTATCACTGTTTTTGCAGAGGTGCTCAGAAAACAACAGTTTAGAAGCATATACGTATAAAGATACATAATATTAATATATATATATATATATATATATATATATATATATATATATATATATATATATATATATATATATATATATATATATATATATATCTTTTTCTTCTTTCAACGTACCAGCCGAATCCCACCGAGGTGGGGTGACATAAAAGGAAAAATGAAAGTTTCTCCTTCAAATTTAGTAATATATACAGGAGAAGGGGTTACTAGCCCCTTGCTCCCGGCATTTCAGTTGCCTCTTACAACACGCATGGCTTACGGAGGAAGAATTCTGTTCCACTTCCCCATGGAGATAAGAGGAAATAAACAAGAACAAGAACTAGAAAGAAAATAGAAGAAAACCCAGAGGGGTGTGTGTATATATATGCTTGTACATGTATGCGTAGTGTGACCTAAGTGTAAGTAGAAGTAGCAAGACATACCTGAAATCTTGCATGTTTATGAGACAGACAAAAGACACCAGCAATCCTACCATCATGTAAAACAATTACAGGCTTTCGTTTTACACTCACTCGGCAGGACGGTAGTACCTCCCTGGGCGGTTGCTGTCTACCAACCTACTACCTATAATAGTGTATATATATATATATATATGTGTATATATGTATGTGTATATATATGTGTATGTTTGGGGGTCTATATATATATATATATCAGTATTGGCACCTGAACATACTGGAATGAAAAAAGTTCGTTAACCGGGGGTCCATATATATATATATATATATATATATATATATATATATATATTTAAATCTGTAGGGGAAGGAAGGCAGGGTAGGGGTCGTCCTCGAAAAGGTTGGAGGGAGGGGTAAAGGTGGTTTTGTGGACGAGGGGCTTGGACTTCCAGCAAGCGTGCGTGAACGTGTTAGATAGGAGTGAATGGAGACTAATGGTATTTGGGACCTGGCGAGCTGTTGGATTGTGAACAGGGTAATATTTAGGGAAGGGATTCTGGGGAAACTGGTTATTTTTATATAGCCGGACTTGAGTACTGGAAGTGGGAAGTACAATGCCTGCACTTTAAAGATGAGGTTTGGGATACTGGTAGTTTGGAGGGGTATGTTATATATCTTTATATATGCTTCTAAACTGTTGTATCTGGGCACCTCTGCAAAAGCAGTGATTATGTATATGAGTCAGATGAAAGTGTTGAATGATAATGAATGTATTTTCTTTTAAGGGATTTTCTTTTTTTTTTTTTGGATCACCTTGCCTCGGTGGGAGACAGCTGACTTGTTGATTTTTTTTTTATTTATTTATTTAACAAGTCGGCCAGCTCCCACCAAGGCAGGGTGACCCAAAGAGATAGATAGATATATAGATATATATATATATATATATATATATATATATATATATATATATATATATATATAGGGTTGGAGAGAGGGGGTAAAGGAGGTTTTGTGGGCAAGGGGCTTGGACTTCCAGCAAGCGTGCGTGAGCGTGTTAGATAGGAGTGAATGGAGACGAATGGTACTTGGGACCTGACGATCTGTTGGAGTGTGAGCAGGGTAATATTTAGTGAAGGGGTTCAGGGAAACCGGTTATTTTCATATAGTCGGACTTGAGTCCTGGAAATGGGAAGTACAATGCCTGCACTTTAAAGGAGGGGTTTGGGATATTGGCAGTTTGGAGGGATATGTTGTGTATCTTTATATGTGTATGCTTCTAAACTGTTGTATTCTGAGCACCTCTGCAAAAACAGTGATAATGTGCGAGTGTGGTGAAAGAGTTGAATGATGATGAAAGTATTTTCTTTTTGGGGATTTTCTTTCTTTTTTGGGTCACCCTGCCTTGGTGGGAGACGGCCGACTTGTTGAAAAAAAAAAAAATATATATATGTGTGTGTGTGTGTGTGTGTGTGTGTGTGTGTGTGTGTGTGTGTGTTTAGGGTGTGTAGAAGAGAGGGAGACTACTTCCCGGTAAAAGTAGGTCTTAGACAGGGATGTGTAATATCACCATGGTTGTTTAATATATTTATAGATGGGGTTGTAAAGGAAGTAAATGCTAGGGTGTTCGGGAGAGGGGTAGGATTAAATTTTGGGGAGTCAAATTCAGAATGGGAATTGACACAGTTACTTTTTGCTGATGATACTGTGCTTATGGGAAATTCTAAAGAAAAACTGCAAAGGTTAGTGGATGAGTTTGGGAATGTGTGTAAAGGTAGAAAGTTGAAAGTGAACATAGAAAAGAGTGAGGTGATGAGGGTGTCAAATGATTTAGATAAAGAAAAATTGGATATCAAATTGGGGAGGAGTAGTATGGAAGAAGTGAATGTTTTCAGATACTTAGGAGTTGACGTGTCGGCGGATGGATTTATGAAGGATGAGGTTAATCATAGAATTGATGAGGGAAAAAAGGTGAGTGGTGCGTTGAGGTATATGTGTAGTCAAAAAACGTTATCTATGGAGGCAAAGAAGGGAATGTATGAAAGTATAGTAGTACCAACACTCTTATATGGGTGTGAAGCTTGGGTGGTAAATGCAGCAGCGAGGAGACGGTTGGAGGCAGTGGAGATGTCCTGTTTAAGGGCAATGTGTGGTGTAAATATTATGCAGAAAATTCGGAGTGTGGAAATTAGGAAAAGGTGTGGAGTTAATAAAAGTATTAGTCAGAGGGCAGAAGAGGGGTTGTTGAGGTGGTTTGGTCATTTAGAGAGAATGGATCAAAGTAGAATGACATGGAAAGCATATAAATCTATAGGGGAAGGAAGGCGGGGTAGGGGTCGTCCTCGAAAGGGTTGGAGAGAGGGGGTAAAGGAGGTTTTGTGGGCAAGGGGCTTGGACTTCCAGCAAGCGTGCGTGAGCGTGTTAGATAGGAGTGAATGGAGACGAATGGTACTTGGGACCTGACGATCTGTTGGAGTGTGAGCAGGGTAATATTTAGTGAAGGGATTCAGGGAAACCGGTTATTTTCATATAGTCGGACTTGAGTCCTGGAAATGGGAAGTACAATGCCTGCACTTTAAAGGAGGGGTTTGGGATATTGGCAGTTTGGAGGGATATGTTGTGTATCTTTATATGTGTATGCTTCTAAACTGTTGTATTCCGAGCACCTCTGCAAAAACAGTGATAATGTGCGAGTGTGGTGAAAGTGTTGAATGATGATGAAAGTATTTTCTTTTTGGGGGTTTTCTTTCTTTTTTGGGTCACCCTGCCTCGGTGGGAGACGGCCGACTTTTTGAAAAAAAAAAAAAAAAAAAAAAAAAAATATATATATATATATATATATATATATATATATATATATATATATATATATATATATATATATATATATATATATATATATATATATATATATATATATTATAATACACCTACCATCCGACTTACGACCGAGTTTGGTTCCGAGAAACCGGTCCTAAGTCGAAATGGACGTAAGTCGAACTTTACTACTGAATATCAACATCACATTTTTGTAATGACTTTATTTTATTGTTTTATTTTGCTATTTCATGTTTTACTTTACTTTCTATGCTGTTAGTACTGTATTTTATACTGTAAGGTTTAGGATAAACACTGTGTACAACACAAATAGTTGTTTATTTCCCAGAAATTTGGCATAAAAAAACACGGTCGTAAGTCGAGTGGTCGTAAGTCAGATGGTAGGTGTGTGTGTGTGTGTGTGTGTGTGTGTGGTGTGTGTGTGTGTGTGTGTGTGTGTGTGTGTGTGTGTGTGTGTGTGTGTGTGTGTGTATATATATATATATATATATATATATATATATATATATATATATATATATACACACACACACACACATACAGGTCTCCCTCAACATTCACGTTTTCAACTTTCACGGGCTTCACACATTCGCGAATTCCCAACAGCCAAATTCCCAGCCACCAAATCATATTTAAGTTTTCCGCCACCTGCGAGTCCCTACTACCCTCCCTCTGAACTCCGCAACTGGCAGCCAGCCCTCCCACCACTCAGTGTGGTGAGTGTTTTGTTTGTTCATTATTTGCTATTAAACTACAGTATAAATAATGTAAACCCATTCATGACTGCATATTGGAATGGCTATTCGGACAGGTATTAGACGGTGACATCATGTGTTTACTCTTGAACACTGCAAAGAATTAAACATTTCTGCTACAGCTAATAATAACAATAGTAATAATAATAATAATAATAATAATAATAATAATAATAATAATAATAATAATAAATATGATATAATTGAAGAAGGAAATTGTACAAAAATACGAGGGAGTGGTTGACACATCGTCAGTGTGACTTTGTTTATGCTGGAGTGAACATTAGTCTCCCTGCTCTTCCAAACATTTCACAATAATTCATTGTGTTTGGTGCTTGTAGATTGAGTGTGACTGGAGTGGTAGAGGCAGTGATTGAGGCAATGGTATTTAATAACATACATGTTAATAATAATACATGCTATTAATAATAACATGTACTATTATTATTTATAACATATATGTTATTAAATACCACTGCCTCAACCGCTGAATTATTGTGAAATGTTTGGAAGAGCAGGGAGACTAATGTTCACTCCAGCATAAACAAAGTCACACTGACGATGTGTCAACCACTCCCTCGTATTTTGTACAATTTCCTTCTTCAATCATATTGTATTTATTATTATTATTATTATTATTATTATTATTATTATTATTATTATTATTACTATTGTTATTATTAGCAATAGCAGAAATGTTCTATTCTTTGCTGTGTTCAAGAGTAAACACATGATGTCACCGTCTAATACCTTTCCTAACAGCCATTCCAATATGCAGTCATGAATGGGTTTACATTATTTATTCTGTAGTTTAATAGCAAATAATGAACAAACAAAACACTCACCACACTGAGTGATGGGAGGGCTGGCTGCCAGTTGCGGGGGTCGGAGGGAGGGTAGTAGGGACTCGCAGTGGTGGAGGCATTGGTGGAGTCTGTGGTATTTAATAACATACATGTTATTAAATAACATACGTTATTAAAGCATAACATGTATATATTTAGTACAATTTACGACGTTTTCATGAATTTTATGATTATTCATGGTTCAACAAGTTAAGGAAGCAGTATTGTAATATATTTCCCAGGCTCTGGTGGCCTGGTGGTTAACGCTCTCGCTTCACACGGTGAGGGCCTGGGTTCGATTCCCAGCCAGAGTAGAAACATTGGACGTGTTTCTTTCCACCTGTTGTCTATGTTCCCCATCAGTAAAATGGGTACCTGGGTGTTAGTCGACTGGTGTGGGTCGCATCCTGGGACACTGACCTAAGGAGGCCTGGTCACAGACCGGGCCGCGGGGGCGTTGACCCCCGGAACTCTCTCCAGATAAACTCTCCAGATAAACAATATATTGGGGCACCAAACATTCACGGTTTTTCAACATTCGTGAGGCTCTTGATCCCCTAACCCTCGCGAATGTTGAGGGAGACCTGTATATACACACAGCGGAACCTCGGCTTACAAATTTAATCTGTTCTTTGACCTCGTTCGTATCCCGATTTGTTCATATGCTAAGTCAATTTTCCTCATTTAAATTAATTGAAATGGCATTAATCCGTTCCAGTGGAATTCCTGCTCTTCGGAGGCACGACAAAATACTTCAATATGATGCTAAAATCAACTCTACGGCTTATTTGTATATCACAATTCATCTAATTTCACCATCACTCAAGGAATGCACAACAGGTGCATCATTGTCAGTGCTTAGCATATGTAATAATAATTCAGAATGCTGTCGCTAGTTGGCACAGCTGATGCCAAAACATCCAGTAAGCAGCAAACGTTTACATCGCTGTAGGAGCAGTTCTCTTGTGCTTGCTTGCTTTTTTTTTTTTTTTACAGTCATTTGGCCAAATTTCTTTTTTCTAACTGTGGGTCCTAAGAAAATAGATGCAAAGGACACTGCTGAGAAGAAAAAGACAATGATTTCCATGGACTTAGCCAGGCAATACCAGCTTAGTACATCTATGATATGTAGATACTAATGCTGTATCAGTTATGTTGAGTGATTAAACAAAACAAATTGTATCAGTTAAGTTTAGTGATTAAAAGAACAAATTGTATCAGTTAAGTTCAGTGATTAACCCTTTGAGGGTTTCAGCCATACTAGTACGGCTTACGACCCAGGGTTTTTGACGTACTAGTACGCCTAAATTCTAGCGCCCTCAAATCTAGTGGGAGAAAGCTGGTAGGCCTACAAATGAAAGAATGGGTCTATGTGGTCAGTGTGCACAGTATAAAAAAAAAAACTGCAGCACACAGTGCATAATGAGAAAAAAAAACTTAGACCGTTTTTTTGGAATAAAACAGCGACTTTGCACTGTATTTTCGTATGGTATTTATTGTTGTATTCTAGTTTTCTTGGTCTCATTTTATAGAATGGAAGACATATTACAGAAATTGAGATGATTTTGACTGGTTTTACAATGAAAAGTACCTTGAAATTGAGTTCAAAGTAGCAGAAATGTTCGATTTTTACCAAAGTTCAAAAGTAAACAAATCATTCCAAGCGTCCAATACACATCAACTGGCGAGTCTAATATTCTTTCGCAAGTGCGCCAATATTATTTATACCATGTTACACTAATGCAGTAGTCTGCATAACAGTAAATCTTCTATTTTTTTGTGAGAATAAAAATTCAAAGTGGAAAGCAAAAGAATGTAAGAGGGGCCTTGAGACGTGACTAATGAACAGAGGAAATGTCATTTTAGTGCCAGGAATGTCTTTCTTGTTTATTCTGGACCCTATTCGGAAATTGGGATTTTTTGAAATTTGTGTGAAATTGGCAAAATTGCTAAATTCTGACCACTGTACTGGATAGTTGAAATTGGTAAATGGGTGGT
The DNA here is from genome assembly GCF_038502225.1 of Cherax quadricarinatus. Classification (NCBI taxonomy): domain Eukaryota; kingdom Metazoa; phylum Arthropoda; class Malacostraca; order Decapoda; family Parastacidae; genus Cherax; species Cherax quadricarinatus. The sequence continues at coordinate 13,643,201 of NC_091308.1, forward strand.
TTCTTGCACTCATTCGATAGAAAAAATGGAATTCTAGCAAAATATTCATGTTTTTTGTCGACTAGTACAGTGGAATTGGCCGAAAATGGGGCTCAAAGTGGGCAAAATCGCCGATGCGTAAACATTGCCGAGACTGCTAACTTTGCGAGAGCACAATTCCGTAATACCTTGGTGAAGAAAGTTAGTAAATTCCTAAGACAGGAATGCCCCTTTGTAAAACTGTGCTGAGATTCATTAATCAATTTATGCCTTTCAAGATGGCTACATATTGCTTCGGCAATTATCGATTCCAAGCTAAGGACTTGTCACCTGCCTTGTAAATTCAAATTCAAATTCAAAGTTTATTCTCTATAATGATTACAATGTTGAATTTACAGAATTTGGTTGGTGTGTGGTTTACATGTAGTTAAATAATGATTACAGAGTGTACCACTAGAACGCCTAGCATGGCTAGGCATTTCGGACAGACTTAGTTTAATTCTTTATTTTAAAATATTACAAATTATGAGGTAAGTTGGTATTATGGCTAAGTGACTAAATACTAGTTTGTGAGTTTAGCAATGTGAATGCTTTTGTTTTGGCACAGTACATAGTTTCAGTATTGGAGTATCATAGGATTCATTATTTTAAGATTGAGATTAATATTTCTGTTTATTGTCAAATGGGTGAGTGAGTGTAAGTGTGAACCACCAGGTGGTATTCGTGTACTGTACAGTGGACCCCCGGTTAACGAACTTTTTTCATTCCAGTAGTATGTTCAGGTGCCAGTACTGACCGAATTTGTTCCCATAAGGAATATTGTGAAGTAGATTAGTCCATTTCAGACCCCCAAACATACACGTACAAACGCACTTACATAAATACACTTACATAATTGGTCGCATTTGGAGGTGATCGTTAAGCGGGGGTCCACTGTAGTTAGTTGATGGGGTTTATCAGGGAGATAAGATGTTTTCTAATGGTAGTTTTGAAGGTGATGAATGTGCCTGCAGTTCTAGAGTTCTCAGGTAGGGTGTTCCAGATTTTAGGGCCTTTGACATACATTGAATTTTTGTAAAGGTTTATTCGGACATGGGGAATGTCGTAGAGATGTTTGTGTCTGGTGTTATGCCTGTGGGTTCTGTCACAACTATCAAGAAAGCATTTTAGGTCAAGGTTGATATTGGAGTTTAAGGTCCTGTAGATGTAGATTGCACAGTAGTAAGTGTGGATGTACTGAACAGGGAGTAAGTTTAGATCTATGAAGAGTGGGGGGGGTGTGTTGCCAGGGATGGGATTTAGTGATTATTCTTACTGCAGCTTTTTGTTGGGTTATTATTGGCTTTAGGTGTGTTGCTGCAGTTGATCCCCAAGCACAAATAGCATAGGTGAGGTATGGATAAATAAGTGAGTGGTATAGTGTGAGAAGGGCATTTTGCGGCACGTAGTATCGTATCTTGGAGAGGATCCCAACTGTTTTGGATACTTTTTTGGTTATGTGTTGGATATGGGTGCTGAAATTCAGGTTGTTGTCAAGGTATAGGCCTAGGAATTTGCCCTCATTATGTCTGGTAATTAGAGTGTTGTCGATCTTAATGTTAATTTGTGCATCTCCTGCTCTGCTACCAAACATAATATAGTAGGTTTTGTCAGTGTTAAGCATAAGTTTATTGGCCATTTTTCACTTGTCTGGCACTATGCCAGTTTGTAGCGATATATTGAAAAGATTAGCCAAAGATATGCTAAGTTCCTCTTTACATTACTTTAAAACCCTTGCAAACAATTCATCTGAGGATCATGTCACTAGTTACCCTAATCGTGCATAGTTTATTATCGTCCTGTTCTACATACTTTATTATTTCTGGAATTTTTTTTTTTTTTTCAACAAGTCGGCCATCTCCCACCGAGGCAGGGTGACCCAAAAAAGAAAGAAAATCCCCAAAAAGAAAATACTTTCATCATTCAACACTTTCACCACACTTGCACATTATCACTGTTTTTGCAGAGGTGCTCAGAATACAACAGTCTAGAAGCATACACATATAAAGATACACAACATATCCCTCCAAACTGCCAATATCCCAAACCCCTCCTTTAAAGTGCAGGCATTGTACTTCCCATTTCCAGGACTCAAGTCCGACTATATGAAAATAACCGGTTTCCCTGAATCCCTTCACTAAATATTACCCTGCTCACACTCCAACATATCGTCAGGTCCCAAGTACCATTCGTCTCCATTCACTCCTATCTAACACGCTCACGCACGCTTGCTGGAAGTCCAAGCCCCTTGCCCACAAAACCTCCTTTACCCCCTCTCTCCAACCCTTTCGAGGACAACCCCTACCCCGCCTTCCTTCCCCTATAGATTTATATGCTTTCCATGTCATTCTACTTTGATCCATTCTCTCTAAATGACCAAACCACCTCAACAACCCCTCTTCTGCTCTCTGACTAATACTTTTATTAACTCCACACCTTTTCCTAATTTCCACACTCCAAATTTTCTGCATAATATTTACACCACACATTGCCCTTAAACAGGACATCTCCACTGCCTCCAACCGTCTCCTCGCTGCTGCATTTACCACCCAAGCTTTACACACACACACACACACATATATATATATATATATTTTTTTATTATTTTTTATTATCACACCGGCCGATTCCCACCAAGGCAGGGTGGCCCGAAAAAGAAAAACTTTCACCATCATTCACTCCATCACTGTCTTGCCAGAAGGGTGCTTTACACTACAGTTTTTAAACTGCAACATTAACACCCCTCCTTCAGAGTGCAGGCACTGTACTTCCCATCTCCAGGACTCAAGTCCGGCCTGCCGGTTTCCCTGAATCCCTTCATAAATGTTACTTTGCTCACACTCCAACAGCACGTCAAGTATTAAAAACCATTTGTCTCCATTCACTCCTATCAAACACGCTCACGCATGCCTGCTGGAAGTCCAAGCCCCTCGCACACAAAACCTCCTTTACCCCCTCCCTCCAACCCTTCCTAGGCCGACCCCTACCCCGCCTTCCTTCCACTACAGACTGATACACTCTTGAAGTCATTCTGTTTCGCTCCATTCTCTCTACATGTCCGAACCACCTCAACAACCCTTCCTCAGCCCTCTGGACAACAGTTTTGGTAATCCCGCACCTCCTCCTAACTTCCAAACTACGAATTCTCTGCATTATATTCACACCACACATTGCCCTTAGACATGACATCTCCACTGCCTCCAGCCTTCTCCTCGCTGCAACATTCATCACCCACGCTTCACACCCATATAAGAGCGTTGGTAAAACTATACTCTCATACATTCCCCTCTTTGCCTCCAAGGACAAAGTTCTTTGTCTCCACAGACTCCTAAGTGCACCACTCACTCTTTTTCCCTCATCAATTCTATGATTCACCTCATCTTTCATAGACCCATCCGCTGACACGTCCACTCCCAAATATCTGAATACGTTCACCTCCTCCATACTCTCTCCCTCCAATCTGATATTCAATCTTTCATCACCTAATCTTTTTGTTATCCTCATAACCTTACTCTTTCCTGTATTCACCTTTAATTTTCTTCTTTTGCACACCCTACCAAATTCATCCACCAATCTCTGCAACTTCTCTTCAGAATCTCCCAAGAGCACAGTGTCATCAGCAAAGAGCAGCTGTGACAACTCCCACTTTGTGTGTGATTCTTTATCTTTTAACTCCACGCCTCTTGCCAAGACCCTCGCATTTACTTCTCTTACAACCCCATATATATATATATATATATATATATATATATATATATATACATATATATACATATATATATATATAGATATATAGAAATATATATATATAAATATATAAATATATATATATATATATATATAGAAATATATATATATATATATATAGATATATAGATATATATATAAATATATATATATATATATATAATATATATATATAAATATATATATATATATATATAAATATATATATATAAATATATATATATATATAAATATATATATATATAAATATATATATATATAAATATATATATATATATATATATATATATATATATATATATATATATATATATATATATATATATATATATATATATATATATATATATTATTTTTATATATATATATATATATATATATATATATATATATATATATATATATATATATATATATATATATATATATATATATATATACAATATTTTTGCACTTAGCCTCACAAATACTCCATTTTCTCTTACAATAAGAGCATGAGAAGATACTAAAGTCAGTCAGACAAGAAATGGTGGATGCTTCTGCCGCTGCCTCTGCCACCATATTATGGCCTATTTTATTCATTCTAGAGTATACTATATCATGTTTCTGTGTTAATTATATTGTTTATTATGTCATATTACCTGGAGTTTACCTGGAGAGAGTTCCGGGGGTCAACGCCCCCGCAGCCCGGTCTGTGACCAGGCCTCATGGTGGATCAGAGCCTGATCAACCAGGCTGTTACTGCTGGCTGCACACAATCCAACGTACGAGCCACAGCCCGGCTGGTCAGGTACCGACTTTAGGTGCTTGTCAAGTGCCTGCTTGAAGACAGCGAGGGGTCTATTGGTAATCCCCTTTATGTATGCTGGGAGGCAGTTGAACAGTCTTGGGCCCCTGACACTTACTGTATTGTCTCTTAGCATGCTAGTGACACCCCTGCTTTACATTGGGGGGATGTTGCATCGTCTGCCAAGTCTTTTGCTTTCGTTGTGAGTGATTTTCGTGTGCAAGTTCGGTACTAGATGAACTGTGATAGATAAATAAGCCGTACAGTTGATATTAATGTCATATTCAAGTACAGCGGACCCCGACGTACAATGTCCCCAACCTTCAGTTAGTGTGCCTTCAGTTAGTCTACCAATGTTCATAAGCCAGAGTGGTCGCTCCCACGCATACGTTTGGAATATTTTCTATTATTCCAGTGTTTTTAGTGCTTCTAACTGCTAAATAAGCCACCATGAGCCCAAAGAAAGCTTCTAGTGCCAACCCTGTGGTAAAAAGGGTCGAAAAATATTATCGAAATACTATTGTACCATGGTCAGCTGCTGCTGCACTGTCAGCTGCTGCTGCTGCTGCTGTAGCACCATCAGCTGCTGCTGCTGTAGCACCATCAGCTGCTGCTGCTGTAGCACCGTCAGCTGCTGCTGCTGTTGCTGTAGCACCATCAGCTGCTGCTGCTGCTGTAGCACCGTCAGCTGCTGCTGCTGCTGTAGCACCATCAGCTGCTGTTGCTGCTGTAGCTCCGTCAGCTGCTGCTGTAGCACCATTGGTGTGGCTTATCGAGAATACCGAGAAACAATTAACCCCAGAGGATTAGCCACCCAGGATAACCCCAAAAAAAGTCAATGTGTCATTGAGGACTGTAACTTATTTCCAGTGGGGTCTTTAATCTTGTCTCCCAGGATGTGACCCACACCAGTCGACTAACACCCAGGTGAACAGGAAATAATGCCTGGAACTAATACTCATATTGGTGAATTTAAGGCCAGCAAAGGTTGGTTTGAGAGATTTAAGAATTGTAGTGGCATACACATTGTGATAAGGCCTGTTCTGGAAGAAAATGCCAAACAGGACTTGCATTACTCAGGAGGAAAAGGCACTCCCAGGACACAGTGTCTCATCAGTCATTGCTGCATCTTCAATAAAGGTAAGTGTCATTTATTCTTCGTGTACTATTCTACTATTGTGCATGTAACCTTTTTGTGTGTAGGAAAATGTATATTTCATGTGGTAAAAAATTTTTTTTTTCATACTTTTGGGTGTCTTGCACGGATTAGTTTGATCTCCATTATTTCTTATGGGGAAAATTAATTCGACTTATGATAATTTCGTCTTACGATGTGCTCTCAGGAAAGGATTAATATCTTAAGTCGGGGGTCCACTGTATTTTGTCTTGTCTCCAGAGTGCAGGAGTGGATTAATGGCTTTTCAAGTAATTTAAATGAGGAAAATTGATTTGATATACGAGTAAATTGAGTTATGAGCTAGGTCACGGAATGGATTAAACTCATATTTATATAAATATATATAATAAAAATTAAAGAGATAGAAGAGAAAGAAAATCATGTGCTCAGGACTACATAAAGAATGCACATGAATTTGTCATGTGATTTGCCTAGTACAGTTTTGCATCATATAAAATTTTTAATAAATTATGACAATACAAAAATATATATGTAATAGTAATACCTAAGGAAGCATGAGTACAGTAATAACACTTATTTGTGACAACACAATGTTTTTTCATAGTATAATATAAGAGTTATTCACAAGGATGATCATGACATTGTTGTACAGTATATGACCAGCCACAAAATGAGTTTTTTGCTAAGTAATTATGCCCACACTTATGCACCAAGTCCTATGAGTGCAAGTCAATCAAAAAAACAAATATGAAAAAAAAAAATGAAAATAAAGGAGAGGTTACACAAGATTGAAAGAACACTGTAGTAGATCTATTGGCGCATGCTAAACAGTTTTATCTCGAATCCAACCCTTCTCGTTTGCATACCTGTACAACTTTTTTTTAAAGCTACCTGATGTTCTAGCTTTGTGACCGTAAGTGGCAGATTGTTCCACTCCTCTTACATCCTCTCTAAACCTAAGTTTATCCAATATAATCAATTACTTTGATTTCTTAACTGCATATCCTCAATATCCTACTTCTCCATTATTCATACTAAACTTTTCTCTCTCTTCTCAGTCTGTCTTTCAAGAAAGTTTAAGCTCAGTTTTTTTAATCTATCTTAATATAAAAGACTCCTTATACAATGTATTCAGGCAAACATCACAGCCTGCTCCTATGATTGCCTCATATTGTTATTGTTGGGCAGCTATGAGGGGCTCTCAGAGCAAGTGAATCTAACTGCTGAGAGATTCACTACCAGTATGCTTTTGTAAATGTATACCATTAATGTAAATAAATTGTATTTAAATAAAAAAAAATCTTGGAATGATGGACTGTGAATTTTAAGTGAAAAAATATCTATTTCATATAATTTTTATCTCACTTTCAATGATGTTATGGACCCCAAAAGAAATAAGTTGCATTTTGACTATTGGATTATCCTAGGTTGAATTAACATAATGGGCTTTTGTGCCTGTGACACTTGTGTGCCCTCATGACCATTCTAAAAAATTATTTGTATGCTATGTACAGAAAACCTAAATAAAAATATTAGAAACAAGAGAAGGGCAGGAGAGCAGAGGAAAGAGAAGTCCAGAGGAGGGTACCCATATGTAAACAAAACGATGGCACCAGCTGACCCTGGCACACTTGTTTATCACAGGGTAAGAATCTAACATCCACATTGATCCACAGTGTATATATAGTTATTGTCTTGGCATTATTTCTGGTTTCCTATCTTTTAATGCCGATTATATAAATGGAGAGAAACAGATGGCATAAATACTGGTAGCCCTTCTCAGACAGGATCACAATGTATGCACCCATAAACTGAGGCTTATCACAAAATATGAGTTTGAAAGCCAAACTAATGGCCAATTCATAGTAGGTACTGTGCTGATACTCCAATCTCCTCTCATTTTAACCCTGATTAAGCAAATGAAAGAAATCCAAGCACATAAATATAAATCTTGCTGGAGCCCCCCTTAATTCCTACACAAGTATTTCCAGCATCATCACGTTTTAGCTCTGTTGATGCAAAGGATATGAAAACAAGGTATGTATTAACTGCTATGCAAGAAACAGATAATTTAATCTCATCTGTTAACCCTTTGAGGGTCGACAGGCTCTCTCCGAAACTCGTTCTCAGGGTCGGCCAAATTTAAAAAAAAAAAAATTATTATCTCTTATGAAAAGATAGAGAATCTTTTCCCGATCATAAGGACACCAAAAGTTTGAAATTTCATGGAAAACTTACGGAATTATGCTCTTGCAAAGTTAGCGGTCTCGGCGATTTTTACGCATCGGCGATTTTGCCCACTTTGAGCCCCATTTTCGGCCAATTCCACTGTACTAGTCGACAAAAAACATGAATATTTCGCTAGAACTCCATTTTTTCTATCGAATGGGTGCAAGAAACCACCCATTTATGAAATTCAACTATCCAGTACAGTGGTCAGAATTTAGCAATTTTGCCAATTTCACACAAATTTCAAAAGATACCAATTTCCGAATAGGGTCCAGAATAAACAAGAAAGACATTCCTGGCACTAAAATGACATTTCCTCTGTTCATTAGTCATGTCTCAAGGCCCCTCTTATATTCTTTTGCTATCCACTTTGAATTTTTATTCTCACAAAAAATATAAGATTTACTGTTATGCAGACTACTGCATTAGTGTAAAAAATGGTATAAATATTATTGGTGCACTTGTAAAAGAATATTAGACTCACCAGTTGACGTGTATTGCACGCTTGGCACGATTTGTTTACTTTTGAAATTTGGTAAAAATCTAACATTTCTGCTACTTTGAGCTCAATTTCAAGGTACCTTTCATTGTAAAACCAGTCAAAATCATCTCAATTTCTGCAATATGTCTTCCATTCTATAAAATGAGACCAAGAAAACTAGAATACAACAATAAATACCATACGAAAATACAGTGCAAAGTCGCTGTTTTATTCCAAAAAAATTGTCAAAGTTTTTTTTTCTCATTATGCACTGTGTGCTACAGGATTTTTTTTAGACTGTGCACACTGACCACATAGACCCATTCTTTCATATGAAGGCCTACCAGCTTTCTCCCACTAGATTTGAGGGCGCTAGAATTTAGGCGTGCTAGTACGTCAAAAACCCTGGGTCGTAAGCCGTACTAGTACGTCCGAAACCCTCAAAGGGTTAAACAGACCTGTGACTCAAACATTTTATATTTGAACATTAGTATATACAAATAACCCGCACATAGGAAAGAAGAGCTTATGACGACGTTTTGGTCCGACTTGGACCATTTACAGTCACACTAACAGAAGAGAGAAAAGGAGCCAGTATATATCAGCCATGTGGCAGGGACACGTCAAGAGAGGTGGGAGCAGTAGTAGTAGTGGCAGAGGTAAGGCAGGTAATGGAAGTAATAGCAGTGGTAGTGTAAAGTAGGGAGAGTGGTTGGTGGGACAAGAATAGAAAGAGGGAGTGAAAGAAAGTGAAAGTGAAGGTAGGAGTCAAAGGTAGTAGGAAAGGAAGTAGCAATGGGGTCAGTCAAAGGCCAAGAAAGAGGAGCACTGCAGGAGAGCTAAGGGCCCACAAGGAGTAAGACTAAAAACACAGGGGAAGGAAAAGTGAAGGATATGGTGGAATGTAGAGGGATAACAGGTTTATGAGTTTTAGGAAGACCATAGAAATAAGATAGAGACAAATGACACAAAAATGTTGAGCAAGGTTAAAGTCAGAAGGGCAGAGGTTGGACCGAAAAGTTGCCGGGTAAGCTCCTCTCTCCTATGTGTGGGTGTTGTTCCGGTCACGGTATTGTGCCTTTTTGTTCCTTAAACATCAGTAACCAAGAGAAACTCCAAACAATGGATTCAATCTAGTTAAATTCAGATATAAAAAAAGTACGAAAGAAAGTACATGTACTGGCTTTGCAACATTATTACTACATCCATGGGGGAGTACTAAACCCATAGGTGTCCTAGTGTCTGGAGAAATGGGAGGTATTTAGGTTCAGACTAAGAAAGAGGAGAGCAGATTAAGTTTCTTGGACTAAAACCCCCTTACTGGCATCATAGAACTTCCCTTCAGGAAATGGTTTGCAGCAGTTATAGAAAAGTGGAACAATGTTTTTAAGTCACTGAAGCTAACAACTTGGAAAACTTTAGAAATTGAGAGAAGTCCCTACCTAGCATGAGCCAGTAGGCCTAACTGTAATGCACAATCACAGGAAGGTAGGGGATCTAAGGAGGCTAAAGCCCCCAAAGACATTTTTTATTTTTTAATTATTGGCTAATTTTCACCATTATATTGACTAGTGACCACAAAAATACAGGGTACCTCGGGATATGAACAGCTCAAAACTCGAACAATTATGTAAGTGCTTTTGTAAGTGTATTTTTGGGGGTCTGAAACAGATTAATCTAATTTACATTATTTCTTGTGGGAACAAATTCATTCGGTATCGCCACGCAAACAGCCTTCTGGAATGAATTAAGTTTGTATCCCAAGGTACCACTGTATTATAGTTTAACAAATTTCACTAACATACTGAAAATCATGTCTTTAAATGCATCTTATCATTTTTAAGTCCCCCCAAAATGAAACAGTGGCTGCACTACTGAACAGGCCTGCTGGCTCAAGATACTAAGAGCCTTCTTAAACCCAGCCCTTCTCACTCATACATTTGTCCAATGTATTTTTAAAGCTACACAAGCACTAGCTTTATTGACTACTTGACAGTGCTTAACTCATCAACAACTCTATTGCCAAAACAGTGCTTTTCATTTTAAATATGAATTTATCCAACTGAAATCCATTATTCTGCCTTCTTTCATGGTTAGATACCCTTAATGCCCTATTTACATCTATGTTATGCCCATCTTTCGCTTATATATTTCAATTATATTTTCCCTGAGGATATGAAAAAATAGCACTGAAGCAAAACCGTGTATAGATTTGAAAGTAGTTTAGGAAAATATATAACTGAAAGGGGTTTGCCTACCAAGGACTAGTAGGCCTACTGCAGTATTCCTTAATTCTCATGACTCATGAAATTGTAATAAGAATTGCAAACAAACCACAGAATGGGTGGGGTTTGAACCCATGGCAAGCAAGTCATTAAACTTCAGGCCAGTGGAGTTTTATGACTTACTCACCATGGGTTTAAACTGTAGCCAGCTGGCTGAGAGCAGTGCATGTTTTGAATGCTGTTGTAGAAAAAACCTAATCTACTCCCATCCCATCTGTGAGGCATGATAACATACCTTCATCTTATGCATGGGGTCCTGCAATAACCCAGTTATTTAGGTCAACATTAAAATGGTATAAAATACCGACAGGTTGTTAGGTAAGACACATATGCAACAATTAGGTATCTTTATTTCGAAACGTTTCGCCTACACAGTAGGCTTCTTCAGTCGAGTACAGAAAAGTTGATAGAAGCAGAAGATACTTGAAGACGATGTAATCAGTCCATCACCCTTGAAGTTTTGAGGTGGTCAGTCCCTCAGTCTGGAGAAGAGTATTGTTCCATAGTCTGAAACAATATGGAGTTGAAGGGTCAGGTCCCTCTCAAATCCAGCCATTCTCACTGCAACACAAGGGTATCTTGGTACAGACCTGAAATCAACTTGGACAACTTCTACTAGTGAGAATGGCTGGATTTGAGAGGGACCTGACCTCCCAAAGACTACCTTCTTACCTCTACTAGTGGCCTACATCTCACCACCCAGCGTTATATAAGGCTCCATCCTGTCACTTCAACTCCATATTGTTTCAGACTATGGAACAATACTCTTCTCCAGACCGAGGGACTGACCACCTCAAAACTTCAAGGGTGATGGACTGATTACATCATCTTCAAGTATCTTCTGCTTCTATCAACTTTTCTGTACTCGACTGAAGAAGCCTACTATGTAGGCAAAACGTTTCGAAATAAAGATACCTAACTGTTTTATTTAGGTCAAAGAATAACCCCCTCCATCATCTTATGGCCAGTCATACATGGAATTACACTTTGGAATATTCATTGAAAAATTTATAACCAAAGAAACTCAATATCCAGAGTACTCCAATGTTCTCTCTCAAGGACAGTGTCACTCTGCATAAAGTTCTTTATCTATAACTTAACTTCTTATTTATGTAGTTTTTATTACTCTGTAGTCTTTTCTAATACATTGTACTATATCATGTTGGTATCACTGAGAACAAAAATTTTTAAAGAATATGCAACACATATTGTAAGAATATTTAGCAAAATTGATTACATATGTAAAATAAAATCATTAAACATATAAAATATGGTAGGCACAACTTCTTGCTGTACTATTTATTGCATTTTATTACATATGTTAAAAATTCTATTGCAACACACCTTTCAATTTCTTAATCACTACTACCTAGGTTCAAATTTCAGCTTAAGTCTGGAGGGATTAAGACTCGTTACAATCTGCATGCAAGATTCCAGTCCAAATTGAACTTGACTGAGTACATCACCTACTAATAGAGCCATACCAGCATGTAAAATTATAGATACAGATGCTTGGATGCTATGATTCTATGGCAATTGTCCATGCTTTTCAAGAAGAGCTATGATGGCTAGTCATCTTTTAACCTGCCTGTTGCAAGTGATATACATATCAAATTAGATACAGCACTTTCATTAGCAACAAATGAGATATTAACTCAATGACCATAATCACACATTCTAAGCATCAACTCTCCAATTAAACAATACCAGCTTATAAAATGGCTGAATACTCATGCTTCAACGTTTTGGTTTAGTCACCTAAACCATATGATGGATCAATTTCTTGTAGTTGAATTATACTGTACTTCTGCTTTGAGAAGATATTAGGGTAAGGCATTTTCTAATCTAATTGTTCTGAGTGATATAAATACCACTTTACAGGTTGGTATGATATGACTGG